>NC_050448.1:79967313-80134813 GCF_903995425.1 Onychomys torridus | reverse complement strand
AAGAATGCATACATAGGAGAGTTATATACACCCAGAATTAAGAGCTAAAACAATATATTATGTCAAGTGAATACCTAGGATGACTGTATTCTGTATACTGTTTTTGTTTGCTGAGACCGAGTCTCACTATATCAGGCTGGTCTTGAACTCAAATGCCCCTGCTTCAGCTTCCAAGGTGACCAGATTATAGACATGTGCTCCCATGCCTAACTTACATATTTTTGTCTGGCAAATGAAATGAAAAGTAAAGAGAGTAACTCGGGTAGATGTTAACAGAATAATAATAGAGCAAGTTACTGGGCTCTTGTTGTATACTGGAAATTCTTTTAAGTGTTTTCTGTGTATCAGCAAATGAAACCTATTAAAGCAGGTACATGCTTTCCCCATTTTAAAGATGACATGGCTGATGGAGGAGATAAACATCTTACCCAGAGCTAGCCAGTCTTTGTGGTGGCCATCCACTGCTTGCTCTAGCTCTGGCCTTTTTCTATTCCTATTTCAAGATGAGATTCTGGATTTTCTTGATGATTGGCTTCTATTGTGCCATTCCAGAACTAGCCTCTTGGGTACCAGCAGTAGTCCTTCACCCCCAAAATGGAACATCAGCCTCCTGAACTCTGGCTACACTTACTTTTTTTTTTTTTTCAGTCTTAGAGATGGTGACTGCTTCCTGAATTTGTTTCCTCGGGGTGACTTCAGTGTTTTCTTGTGGCCTTTTAAGGCTTCCACTGGGCAGAGGACCAACCCCTGCATTCAGTTTCCTCTGTTTGAAATACCTTTTCTGGTCTGAGTATCCTCTGGTTATTCTGGTACTTGGATGAGGAATCTGGTTTCTAGAGTCTGTTCTCTCAATCACCAGGGTCTTATTTACTTAGATCTCAGTAGTTGTAGACATTTCAAACCTCAGCAGGTAAGAGCCTGAAGTCACTTGTTTTATTTCATGCCCCAAACCCCACCATCCCCTGACACTAATCTACTCTTTACAAATAAACAACTACAGTTTCCCAGCAGATCACAGGTCTTCACTAAAAATGTGCAGATGAGGAATCCAAGTGAAGGGTCTCTGGGCATGGAAACACTGAGCTGCTAGACTGGCTTCCATTGATGCTGGGCATGACAGTCAGCCTGCCCTAGAAATAAAATAAGCCTGAGTTCAAGATCAGATTCCAAAGACTTTGGCACTGAAGGGAATTATTGGGAATAATCATGGCTTATGGCTTCAACAGGACAGTCAGTTGATGCTAGAACCATTCTGAAGACATGACCATCAGGACCAAAGGGACACAGCCTGAAAAACCATTAGTAATGATGCTTTATCAGAGAGCTTTGATGTGGGTCAGACAGCGGCCACTGAGAGCAAGATGAAACATAGTAAGCACATATGCCAATGAGCATGATATTCAGGGTCTCTTGTCTAGGTCAGTGAATGGGATTCTTAGTGAATGGAAAAAAAAAGACACAAAAAGAGTAAAGAGGTGGCTTCCATCCAATCACCCATTCATCCATCCAATCATCAATTCATACATTTATTCATCATTTAGTGAACATCTACTGAGCTACTCTTCTGTGAAAAATGTAGATGGAAGCAGCAATTAGTCAGCCATGGATCCAGTCCTGAAGGATTCTGAGCTCCAGTAGAGGAGATGTCACAGAGACATATTTATCCGCATGTGCAGTGGGAAGCAAGAAGAGAGAGGAACAGGCAGCCCTCAGCTGGAGCAATTTTGTGACTCCACAAAGACAGCAAGCAATTGCAATCGTGAGGGAATTGTAGAGCAAATGTGGGGAACGCTGTGAAATTCGATGAGTAGAGAGAAGGGCTTGTGAGGAGATGTGACAAGAGCTGAGATAAGAACGAGAGCTTAGACTGTAGCAAGGACAGGCTCAAGTCACAACTCCGTTCTGTAGGCAGTAGGGAGCAACTGGAAATTCCATTCAGGATCTGAGATGATGAGCGTTATCTTTTGGAGACAGTTCCTGGAAGCACAGGAGAGAACAGGTTAGGAGCAGGGAACAGTAATGCCAACCAAGACAACGAAGGAAGGCTGAGGAGAAAACCATGAAAGAGGCAGAGAAATGCAGATGAGGACATTGAGTTCAGAGCCTGGGAAGACAACCGGTAGGACTTGTCAAGAGGCAGAGGAACTGAGTTCCAGTGATGGAGAGGACAACATGGACAAGACTGATTAAGGGGACAGAGCTGGAAGTCCAGTTCTGGACACCCTGAGTTTGAGGACTGTAATAGATCTAACATATTGTTGACAAAAGACAGCATGGATTCTGTGACAGGTCAACTGCCTTTATTACCATGGCAGATGATGTTGAGTAGGATATGATTTTCAGTTAAAGAAGAAAAGTGACCAAGGAATACCTGCTGGCTGGAACGAAAACTACAACATAGAGGAAAGGAGGTGCCACAGCTAGGGAAGGCACAGGTGAGGGCAGCTAAGGGACAGGGGCTGAGAAGAGAGAGGCCTGGGCGGTGACCAGGACTGGCCGGAGAACAACTGCAGAGGAGGGGGACGGCCAAAGCTGTTTCCCACTTATTGGAAAACAGCCAATAAATAAATGAATAATAACCAAGCCTTGTATTTGGGACGCACTGGAGTGCTAGCACATTCTAAACATCACACGTTAACTTGGCCATATCATTCCCACTTTACAGAAAAGGGAGCCAGGGCCCCTCAGACAACAAGAAAGGAAGGCTGTACATTTCCGGTGAGTGCTCGGCAGAGCCCCAGTCCTGTGAGAGGTGTTAGGAAAAGTGTTTGAGGTTAAGTAAATTTGTCATTTCCTCTTCTAGGAGCCCAGATTAGCATATTAAAGACATGGAAGTCCTACACTGTAGAAACCTGTTTACTTTTGTTAAATGCCATGTTTTCTCAGTGTATTTGATTTGCAAACCTTACCATTCACATTTTACATCCCACATCTGCACCAACTTTGGAAACATGCTGGGTGTAGAAGATTTCATGACATCATGGCCAGAAACTGCAGGGGTAGAAAAGTGAGGCAGCCATGGGGTACCGATGTTTGTTTTGGCGAGTGAGAGGAGACAGGACATTAAAATCTTAGAGTGAGCTAATGCAAAGATCATGAGAAACAAGAAATTTTGGCGTCAGACAATCAACCCAGAGAACTTAGGGCCTGGATTCTTAGAAGAGGGACCACAGGAGAGACAAGTGTTATTAGCTCTGCTTTAGGCTCCTAATGCCAGCTGTCCATCCTTGTGCACCCCTAGAGAACATTACTGGTTCTGGAAGGGAGACACCCCTGGAGACTGAGGGAGTAATACTCTGAAGCCTCTCATCTATACATCCACCATCGCATCCTGGCGGCTCCCCCGCCCTGGGTCTGGTATGGACCAGGCTCTCATTCTGATGCTGTCTCTTCCACTCTGGGTTTTGCAGCCTGGGTCTGTGTTTGCCTCTGCTTTCTTGGTGTGCTTGTGTTTCCTAGAGTCAGTCAGGAGCACAGTTTGCCTACTAGTACCTGGCTAATACCTCTTCTATCCCCTATACAGTTTCAGGTAAGGAATGGAAAGGTCTGGGCCATCGTTCCTGACCCAGGTCTTCTTGTGGGGTGTTCAGGACTGTGCTTTGTGATCTCTGCTCTCTCCCAGGTGTGCACAGCGTGTGTGTATGTGTGTGTGTGTGTGTGTGTGTGTGTGCGCGCGCGTGCGCGCGTGTTAGAGGGGTACTCTGCCTCAGACAAGAAGAGACTGGGTTCTGAATAGACACCAACTTAGCAAGGTCAGATGTGGCAATGTCAACCTCACGACTCCTGCTTAGCAGTACATACACAAGGCCCACAGAGGTGGGACATGCGGTATGAGATACAGTGTGACAGGGGGCATCAATCTCAGGCTGAGGGCTTCTAGAGAAGAAAGCCTTAAGCCAGTGGCTTCATGTGGGGTGGCAGGCAGAAGGAGGTCTGCCTTAGAAATTCAGTTTTATGAATAAGAGAGTGCTTGTTTTGGCCTGAGACAGTCCACAGGGATGCTGGGGTTGCCCACTGGGCATGGGGAAGGGATAAGTGTATTTTACTATGCTGCTGCAGCCTTAACCTAGGGCCACAGTCAAGCGCAGGGCATCTGGCTAAGAGAGGGTCTCTCTTAAGCAGATGTTTATTATAGACTTGTTCTGAGCACTTAACATGCCTTCTCTTTCCCAGCTGCTAAATGCCCATTTCCAAGTTATTGAAATTCACCAGGAAGTATGGTTAATATGCGAATATAGATTAGCCAGCCCCCTTGCCACCGAAGCAAAGCTGCCTGCTTGGCAGCCTCTGGTACTCAAGATTCATGAAATATCTGGCAGAAACAGGAGGGGAATGGAGAATGACCCAGCAGGGGTGGAGAAGGGGGTAGTTTAATTCTTGGGCTGCTAATGAATCTGATTGCAGCCAACTCTCCATCTGACCTAGATGGGTTACACACTGGGTAAGCTGTCTGTAGAAAAATGTTAAATCCCAGGAGATTTTCCCATTGCTCCACAGACTCCAAAACCTTCCAAGAAGCCTGACCCAGCCATTAATTGGTGTGCACTCCCAGATGGGCAGTTCATTTCCATAGCAGTAGAGGCAAAACATAATTAGGAAGGCAAACATGCTGTAAGGTACATACAATACCTGCATTTCCTACCACAGCCAGACAGCACTGAGCTTTCTGATTATCCACCGTTTTGCATTAATTGTTCCCACTGCTTGCCTGGATAAGAAGGAGCCATATAGCCTAGGAGGTTGTTCTAATAAACACCTAGAACAGGCACACTACAGCAGTGTTATTCTTTCCAAATAACTGCCTTGGGATTGCCTGGTAACCTAGCCTGAGACACTCCTGGAAGTTCTTTCTGTGTTTTGAAAATTACCTGTGGAGCCTGGTGTCCATTCTTTGAAATGTCCACGGGCCACTGAGAAGCCAGCTCTCCACCTCAGGGGGACAGAGCTGATTTCTTAGGAACTCTTTGGAGCCAAGTATAGTGAGGGAAGTGTGATATCTAAGATTTGTTTTCTACTTCCTTGTCCATGCTTTTCTCTTCCCCAATAGTTTGGGATGAACTTTGCATCTGGGAGCATGACCTGAGCAAGGTGAGCTCATCAGTGCTCTTCTGAACAAGACAAATTAAAGCCACCCTAAAACAGTGACATGTGTACCCCTTCTTTTTCTGAGCCCTCCACTCTCAGCCTGGCCTTCACTGACAGCCATTAGATGCACAGCACCTCTCACAGGCCCTTGGCACCTGTCCTTTGTGCAGATGCCACAATATTACTTCATACACCTTGCTCCCAGGTAGCATGGCCTGCCACCTAACCAAGCCTCAGCTAGTCTCAGGGCCACTCATTGCCCTGTGCCAGGGAAGGCAAATTCACATGCATGTCAATGTTCAAGGTAATCAGGAGGATGAAACCATGGCAACAGCCTCCAGCAAATGAATCAAACGTCCCAGGGAGACATTCTGGTTCCAGAGGGGCAATGTGGGCTGCAGTGACCTGAGGACTAGACAGTTTTTTCAAAGAAAGGGCGTGAAGCTGTTCCAGGAGATGGCAATGGCCAGAACATGTGCACTCCCCAGAGGACCGTTCAGAGGACAGCGAGCCTCCTACTCAGATTTAGGAGTTCTGATGTATTGGTTCAATAATAAATCAAACGTTTTTGTTTGTAGTCAGAGAGAAGGCTGGGGCAGCTGCGAGGAAGCAGGCAGTGTGGGGGTGGTTATCTGCTTAGGAAGTCTGTGTTGAATTTACTGGGTAAGAGGCGTTCTAGAGCTTCGTGTCTCTAGGAAGGTAGGTGAGTCTTCCCTGGACCCTCCAGTTTCCCTAGGCCATTCTACTTCCCTTAAAACCCCCAGCTGTGGTTGCTGCTCTTCAACCCAAGTGAAACAGAAGCTTCCAAAATAGAAGTTCAGACAATGGGCTCTCCGGGAGGGAGCCTGCTCATCAGGGATGTTCTTGGTGACCGCCACAGCTCCCTCCATGTGCCGTTGGGCATCCAGGCCCTCTGAGGACAATGGTTCCCTGAAGATGTCTCCTGACACCTGGGAGAAATGAATCCTGGGGTTGTCCCTTAGCCCCCACCCCCATCCCCAGGGATTCACCCTAACCTTCCCCGGTAATTTCCTTCTCTTCATTTCCCTGGACACAGGGCTTCCAGATTCAGAGAAACTAAAATTCCATTCTCTCCTCTAAGGAAAACCATTAGGCCTGCACTTAGCAACCACCAGGAGGGTATTTTTAGCTCTCTGGCAGAAGTGTAATGTACAAAATGTAATAATCTCGGCCTTGAAGTTCTTCACAGCCCCATTCAACATGAAATTGCAGCTGATGGATGTTCTTGGAGACAGCGGAAAAGCAGGGCCACTGAGCTTGTCTGCTAGGCTTCTAAGTTCGGGATACAGGTACCGAAGACAGCGGGAAGGTGAGCAACACAGTTTTAGAAAAGACTATTAAACTAGTCAGAAGCTGGCAAATGCTTGTTTCCTCCTTGGGCCAAGCTTATGGTCCAGGGGATAAGAGCATTAATCTGAAATTTTTGAGTGAACCAGGCTTCTTGACCTCCTCTCCAACTTATTCATTACCTCTGGGCAAGACCCTTTACCTGTTAACTTCATCTGCAAATGTTCAATATTGTACCTCCTCAATTCTAAATGCTGCTGGCAAATGACACAGGACAAATCCATGGGCTTGGGTGGGCAGCAGCCCAAAGCAACCAAACCAGACAGATTTCCTGAGTGCTTATGAAATATTCATTGTTGCTAGATGGCTGCTCTGGACCTAGCCTGTGCGTGTGTGGCGCATTCACTTCCTAGGCCCTCTTCAGGAGAGAATTTTACATCTCATGAAATCCCCCACCTCGACTGACATCTCTTCTTCCAAATGCTTAGAAGTCAGTAATTGTGAGTGGATTTTAAATCGTAGCCCAAGCAAAATAAAACCACACAGGCTCAATTCACTTCTAAACACTCACGACACCTATTCTGAGGCTAAAGAAAAGCGATTTTTGAATTAGTTACTATTTTCAGCCCAACTAGGGAGTAGAGAAAGACTCGGATCTTGCTCTCTGCCTTCTGCCCAGGCACTCCTAAAACAGAGGAAGCAGGAGGCGAGAAGGGGAAGTAAAAGGAAGCTGGCAGGCAGAAGGTAGGAGGGAGGTGGACTATGGCACTTGTCTAGGGTAGGAGGGACAGGTCAGGGGCCCTCAGGATGTCCAGCTGAATGCCTGCTCCACCTCCTGCTAAGTCTGGCTCCAGGGATCAACTTTCTGTCTTTAGGTGGAATAAGAGTGGCTCTGACTGGGACCCTGTCTTAGAGTTCCATCATTTCTTTACTCACTCATTCATCCAGACACATTTAGAAGAGTGCCTGTCATGTTCCAGCTACTGTGCTAAATCCTGGGGGATGGAGCAATGTTTTAGACAGGATCCGAGGCTCAAAGTGACAACTCCAAGATTCTCTCATTTCAGAGAAAGAGGTATGCTGGTTGATTAAAAACAAAACAAAACAAAAAACAAAACAAAACAAACCAACAACTCATACTGAACCCCTAATAAATGCCATGTACTATGTGAGACACTTACAAGATTTTTTCTCCTTTCTTTTATACATGGGACTGAACATGGGTTTTGCATATGGGAAGTATCAGCTCTACTACTGTGATAGATCTCCTGCCTGCTTCTCACTTTAAGCTTTGAGCCAGCTCTTACTTCATTGCTCAAGCAGGCCTTGAGATCACTCTGTTGTTTTGGCAGTCCTTGAACTTTAGATTCTCCTGCCTCAGTTTCTTGGGTAGCTACAATTACAGGCCTGTACCACTAAGCCCAGATACTAAGTTTGTTTATCACTGATCTACAGTGAAGTTGGGAGGAAGTGTGTTTAAGTTTAAGTTCTCCTACATCCAGAAATGCTTGGAACTCCATCAAACCATTTTCCTCAACACTGTGCTAAGGTGCGAACACTCAAGAAAGGATGTGGGACCTTGGGGATGGAGAGGACACACTGAATTGCCTGTAAGAGGGGAGGAGACGGCTCATTCACTTTGTTCATAACCAACAAAGATGCCCAAGGGAGACACTGTGGGTGCAGGGTTTGTGGAGCTGGAGGAGTGTGAGACTGGAACAGATAGTTTATGTCTTATGCCTTGAGGATCCACAGGCATTGCTTCAGCTATCCATGTCTAGAGACAGGTGTGATGATGAGGACCTTCTATAGTGCTCCCAGGCCAGCAAGCTCACGGTACTTGAACACCAGCCTCCTATGTGTAGCGGAGGCAGAAGAAGAGTTCATGACTTCCTGGTGAAGGAAATCATTCCAGAGCACGCATCCAGTCCTTAGCTGGTAGAGAAACCAGCCTACGACTTCCAATTTGTTATCACTTCCACTAGCACAAAACTGAGTGGCATCTTATAACTGCCAGCATTTATTCCCCATCCCCGCAAGGGGCCAAGCACTCTGTCACCCATCCCATACATATTAACTCATCAAATCCTTACAAAAACCACCCTTTGTAGATGGGTGCTATTATTTTCATTTTTCCAAATGAGCAAGATGTGACACGCAGAAGCTAAGCGCCTCACTCAAGGTCAGGCAGTCAGTGGAAAGGGAAGATGTGTGCCTAGGACACCAGCTCTATCACAGCCTCAGTGCTGTGTCACCCAGGCTGCTGGATAGACAAGTCTGTGCTCATCTCCCTAGCTTGTTGCCACCAACAACCTGCAGACGAACAGGCAGAGAAGCATGTACGCAGAACCTCTTCCTATCTCTTGGTTGAATCCCATTTCTCAGAGTGTGAAATGCAACTCCCCTCCTGCCGGCCACAATATGGCCTTATCAGCCTAATAAGACACAGGCTTCTAGTCAGCAGGAGCTCAGTGACTGCTGAGCAAAGGGGAGATGAGACATGGGAGACTCTGCTTCTGCTCCAGCCCCCTCTCATCCAGGGGGCCTAGAGCTGGGCCAAGAATAAAGACTAGGAGAGCTCAAGTGTGTACTCTCCTCTCCATGGTCACCTCCTCTGCTGTATTCCCTTCAGGGAGGAAAAGGACAGAGTGAGCAGTGGGGAGAAGCATTCCCACTGCCTTTAACCTGCACAGCTGGCTGCTGAAGCCGACAGATGTGGAAAACTGAAGGAAAGGGCAACCTCATTAGTGGAGTTAACAGGAGGCTATAAGCACCTTCCCTACATTCTTAACCCTTAGCACCAAAGCTGATGGGCAAAGGATAGAGACTATGGACCTGGCTGCACCCAGACAGGAACAATGTGATGGTTAACTTTCTACATCAACTTGACTGGTCCACTGGTGCTCAAGTCTTTGGTCTAATACTTCTCTAGTCTGTCTTTGAAGATACTTCTAGATGAGATCAATATCCAAATCTCCGCAGACTGAGAAGATGGCCTGCCCCAGTGTGGATGGTCCTTATCCATTCATTTGAAGGTTCAAGTAAGATAAAAAACAAAAAAAGATTCTCCTGCCAATTAGAAGGTACGCTGGTCAGTTTTTGTCAGTTTGACACAAACTAATGTTTCCTGGAAGTCAGAACCTTAACTGAGTAATTATCTCCCTTAGATTGGTCTGTGGATATGTCTGTGAGATATTTTCCTGATTAATGATTGATGTGGGAGGGCCCAGTCTATTGTGGATGGTGTCATCTGTAGGCAGGTGATCCTGGGATATATAAGAAAGCAGGCTGAGCAAGCCATGGAGAGCAAGCTAGTAAGCCATCTTCTATGGCCTCCTCTTAAGTCCTGCCCTGGCTTCTCAGTGATAAACTAAGAAGCATACACTGAAGTCAACCCTTCCCTCCCCACACTGCCTTTGGTCATGGTTTTAATAACAGCAGCAGAAACAAACCAGGACAGGAGGACATCTTCCTACCTGACTCTTCTGAGCTAAGGTATGAGTCTTTTCTAGGCTTTGGAATCTAGCTGGGTAATTAGCTTTTAGGTTTTCTTCCTGCTAACTTTAGGACTGGAACCATGAACCAACTCTTCCAGATCTACAGCTTGCTGACTTCAGGAGGTAGGATTTCTCATTCACTATAATTACAAGAATAAATTCCTCATAATCTGTCACCCACCCATCTATCCATCCATCCATCCATCCATCCATCCATCCATCCATCCATCTTCCTATGTAGGATCCATTGATCCATCTATCTGTCCATCTGTCCATCTATCTACCTACTTGTCCTTGGTTCTGCTTATCTGGAGAATCCTGAGTAATACCTGTGCCACAAGTCTCTGCTGGTGGAGACCTGCCTGGGGCTTTGTGGCTGGGTTTCTGCATGTGGTCAAATGCTCTGGTCAATGCATTCATACTTTTACCTCTCAGCTTCCAGAGATTACTTAAATGGCCCCTGAAATACAGCCTTGAACAGAAAACTCAGCATGGAGGCATTTCTCAGGGCAAACATTCATAGATATGGCCTGTTTTTCAAAGCTTGAAATGAAAAGCCATGCTCAGGGCTCTTCATTCTTCCCCGGCTCTGCCTCCGCTATAGGGTTGGAAAGAGCCACATGGTGTGATCAGCTGAACAGGACTTATCTCAGCCTTGCAGAGAGGAGCTTGCTTGGGTGACCAGATGCATGCAGCGTCTGGAGGAAGACAGTAGTTGAATTCAAGGGACTGTCGTGAGCTGCCCCTGGCCTCTCATCCCAGTATGTAGACTCCGAATTTCTTCAAGGTTCCTGTCTTAGTTAGTGTTTTTCATTGCTGTGATAAAACACCATGACCAGAAGCATCTTGGGAAGTAAAGGGTTTAATTCAGCCCGGAACTCTTAGGTACCCACTCCATCACTGAGGGAAGTCAGGCCAGGAACTCAAGACAAGGGGATCTGGAGGCAGGGACTGAAACAGAGGCTATAAAAAAAACACTTCTTGTTTACTCATCTGAAAATGGGATTGTGGTGATAGTCACTAGGACTGTGGTGAGAATGAATTTTGTGTGTGTGAGTGTGCATGGAGGGTTATAGAAACACTATAAATATTTTAGCTACTATTAGTACTACTATTGGATATTTATAGATTGAGGGAATAGTCTACTCTTCTTGCTGCTGCTGCTGCTGCTGCTGCTGATGATGATGATGATGAAGAGAAATCTACACATTCTGATTTCAGACTCACCTCGCTGCCACACTCCCAGCCCTACCTGGACTTGACAGGTCCTGATGGCCAAAGACTTAGAACTGGATCCTTCCTTGTTTTGAAGTTGTCAATTCATGTAGGAGGCAAGCATTTAGAGATGGGCAGCCATGCAGGGTGAACCTACATATTACTTTTGGGAGACGAGGTAGGAGCCCTGAGACCTCAGGTGACCCAGCTGATGTCTCAGGTGGGTGGCAGGGGCTCATGTTCCCTAGGGCCTGGACTAAGAGGGAGGCACTCTGAATGGCAACCAATAATGGTTTGAAGTTTCCTGCTGGGACAACTCTGCTAGGGCCGTATGAGTACAGCTTAGGAGCACAATGTCTTAAGTAATAAAGGAAGAGGAAGAAAAGAATAATCCAGAGAGAAATCAACTTATGGTTCATTTAAACCTTATTGAAATTTCTACTGTGGAAACATTTAAATATCATGGTTACTGCGGTGTGCCTTTGCTCTCGCACGTCCCTGGTGGATGTTTCGCTGCACATTTGGTTGGGGAGCAGAACAATAAAGCTGCTTGGAAATTGCTTTCCCACTGCTAGGTAATTACAACAGGTTTTTATTCCAAATGTAAAGAATGAACTGCTATTTTTTTAATAAAGAAAGCTCTCATTCTGTCTAGTCCCCTGCACCTCCACCTCAGCCTGCACCAGACCTTCACTCCTGTATCCCTGTCACAGTCCCCAACTTGGCCTCCTGTTTTCTCCAAGCAGCAGCTGGAAGCAGTTCACAGGGCCTCAGCTGCCAGCTCCTCCGTCTCCCAGACTGGGAGTCTGGCATGTCACTGTTTAGAGAAAGGGACAGACTCCTCCAGGTCTCTGTCAAGAACATTAAATATTTAGCCTGACTCCATCTAGGCCATCAAACACACTCAGTCTCCTTTCTACCCAAAAGGACACATTTCCCCTTCTCCATCTTTTTTTTTTTTTTTTGTCAAATCCCAAGCAAGCAATTCAGGATTAAATGAGCATTCATCAGCCTGTCTGATACAAACCTGAGCTCCTCAGCTCTCTCTCACCTGAGAGAACAGAGAGGTGGCTTGTATATTGTTGGGTGCCCAGTTCAGCCTGAAGCCAAGTGAACACCTGTCCCAGACCGGGTGGGCACAAGTCCATGCCAGCTGTCTGTACCTCACTTCAACCAAATATCTGGGTTCTTGGGTTTCTAAGTCAGGGCTTGTTTCTCCACACTTGATCTTTTCCTAACTCCCTGCCTCTGGCTACTAGGTATGGGAAGATCTATTCTCTGTAATGTGTCACCTCCAATGTCACTGCAAGAGATAGGTTATGGTAGCAGCCTTTATACCTCAGACTGCACAACAGGAGTCTTGGGCAGCCTCTATGGCAGAGTGGAGAGCAGGGCCTTTAAAGTTGGCCCACCATTCTATAGCTGATGGCTCTGAATGCTCCCTGCTCTCTATACCTCAGTTTCCTGACGGCTCTGAGTGCTCCCTGCTCTCTATACCTCAGTTTCCCAATGGCTCTGAGTGCTCCCTGCTCTCTATACCTCAGTTTCCCGATGGCCCTGAGTGCTCCCTGCTCTCTATACCTCAGTTTCCCAATGGCTCTGAGTGCTCCCTGCTCTCTATACCTCAGTTTCCCGATGGCCCTGAGTGCTCCCTGCTCTCTATACCTCAGTTTCCCGATGGCTCTGAGTGCTCCCTGCTCTCTATACCTCAGTTTCCCAATGGCTCTGAGTGCTCCCTGCTCTCTATACCTCAGTTTCCTGATGGCTCTGGGTGCTCCCTGCTCTTTATACCTCAGTTTCCCAATGGCTCTGAGTGCTCCCTGCTCTCTATACCTCAGTTTCCTGATGGCTCTGAGTGCTCCTTGCTCTCTATACCTCAGTTTCCCAATGGCTCTGAGTGCTCCCTGCTCTCTATACCTCAGTTTCCCAATGGCTCTGAGTGCTCCCTGCTCTCTATACCTCAGTTTTCCAATGGCTCTGAGTGCTCCCTGCTCTCTATACCTGTTTCTTTCTCTGTAAAACAAAAGGGTGGGGGAAAAAACACCTTTGTATCTCTTCAACATTTAACAACCCATAGCTTGATGATCATTAACAGCCTCTAATCCATCCCATGATGATTTCCCTTAGCCATGCCCGCACGGCCATCCATGAGTATGAACACACAGGCCATACAAAGGCCTTGTGCTTTGCTTAGTCATGTGGTTCTGAGGGGCAACTGTCTATCAATTATCAAGTTTATTCCTGGGAGAGGAAGAAAGTGGGGGATGCCATGGTGCCTTGGCAGATGCAGGATGTATGAGTTGAGACCCAGAGGCTTTGGGGGGTGGGGTGGGAGAAGTGGGTGACATCTTCAGGAGAGGCTGGCTGCTGGCTACTGGATCTGGCCTCTTGCACAGTCTCTGCTCTTATATTGTGAAAGTCACTTAACTTTAGTTTTCTTCTTCTATTTCATGGGATGTAATTTCCTATAGCCTCAGCTTGGGACTACTAGCAGAGAAGTAAATGCAATTTTTCTTTAAGAAAGAAGGAAGAGGGGCAGGAGAAAGGCCAGAGGATGGATGGAGGAACTGAGGTATAGACTCCAAAGTAAGGCAAGAAGTATGGACTATGACTCCACCCTGGGGTGAGGCAACACTTCCTGCATTCAGTGGGGGTGTCCATCCAGGGCGATGAGCAGCATGTACTGGTGGTATCTCCCTCTGCCTTGTGCCCAAAGTTCTCAGGAAGAGATTGCTGTGGAGTTTTGGAGACCAAGAAGGGATCCAGAAGGGCAGCTCTGTCTTCTGCTCCTAGTCTGGGTGCATGTGGAGGGGGCTCTATAGAAAGGGGTATGAGTGGAGGCCTCCCTCCAGCCTAAAGTAGCACCCAGGCTGGTTGGTGAGGTGTGGCTAATTCAGCAGAGGGTGAAGATGTGGGGGATGGGAGGAGAGCAGCGGCTGCACTGGGGGCGGACAAAGGGAGAAGACAAAGATTATTTTAAACCTGTATTAATCACAGCTCCAAACAGGGACTGGGGGTGGGCACCACAGCTGTCATAGGGAGGCTAGAAGAGGGTGGCGGAAGAGAGTCCAACAGGGAGGGGCCGGAACCCCACACTCTACCCTAGGACCTTGGTATAGCCAGCTGTGGGCCTGGGGCCTTGCTAAGTCTCTGTGGCTTGCTTCCGTGTCTCTAGTGAAAACCAAACTTGGTGCATGTTTCCAGAACAGCTGGTCTCCTCTATGTGGCCTTCCTTGACAGCCTACCTCTTAGAGGTACCAAAAGCTGACCGATAACAGTTTGATTCATATGCCTTTTCTCAAAAGCTGGTCAAAGCTTCTCACAGCCCAAATTGTTGCCCTCTTCCTTGGCCTGGCCCTTCTCAACCTTTGGGCTCTGGGTATCACACTGTTTGTCTTGTGTGTGTTTTCTAGCAATATTAGGAATGGACTCTGGGGTCTTGAAATTTGCTAGACATGCACTCTACTACTGCTGCATCTTTAGGCCATTAACCACATGCAGGGAACCTTAACCACTGAGTTAAGCTTTCAAAGAGAGATGTAGGGAATTGAAGAAAAGTCTGTGTGCACAGACAGCAAGTGACAGAATGGAGAATCAAAACTGTGTCTCTTGATGACCACAAGTGAAGGATTGTCCAAATTATTTTCGGTCACATCAATGACCTTTTTTACAGGATCCATGATCCTGTGTTTGGGATTATAGTTAGGGTTATAAGAATCTGCATCTAATATCACTACTGTAAGTGCTCAGTAACTACAATTTGTCTCAGTGCATGCACAAACATGGAGGACACCTTTTGCCTGTGAAACTGGGAGGTAGGTATTGCTATCTCTGTTCTTACAGAGGAAAAGAAGGTCCCTGAAGGCATTAAGAATTACATCTTGTTACATTAGTTTCAACAAATCTGTGAGATTTTGATGTAGATCTGTTCCAAGTTCATGCTTTCTCCCCCTAACTCTGCAGGATACCTTTAGTAGGTTCTTCAACAGCTTGGTCAATGCTCTGCTCCTCCCTTAATGAATGAGACTCTCACAGTGTGTGGATGGTGTAGAAGCTCAGTGGTATGGCAACAGTCATTCTTGGACAGGAGCATGGCCACCATGTCCTCCTTGGGGAGCCAGGGCTCTGTGGGCTGTGCTGGTCACCAATGGCTCCTTCTTTAATATTTTAAGTCTTTTTCTAGTCATCTAAGTGTAGGAAGTTCTCTACCTCTGTTGTTTGTCAAGGTATTTTGTGGGGGTAGGGGACATGCCTGTGTAGGGGGGTACATACATGTGTACAGATACATGCAGAGGCCACATGCCCACCCATGGTGTCATTTCTAAGGTGCCAACTACTTTGTTTTTTGAGACAGGGCCTCTGATTTGGCCTGGAACTTGATAATTAGGCTAGACTGTTTAGCCAGCAGGGCTTGGGGATCTGCCTGTCTCTGCTTCCCTGGAGCTGGGATTACAAGCATATGCCACTACATCTGGGCTTCTTTCTGAGCATTCTGTGGATCAAACTCAGATCCTCAAATGCAATCATTTATCAATTGAGCTATTTCCCCAGCCCTGCCACGGCAGGGAAAGGAGCCAAAACTGAAGCAAGCTATCACCACAGACATGCGGCAGGCATCCTTGTGGAGAAGCATACCCATGGGGGATTTGTTTCCCAAGAGAGGGGAAATATACACAAGACTGGGGAGTCTATATGATGTTCTGACTCATTCATTCAGTTAAATTTCTTTGATGTTGGGGATTGCGCCCAAGCCCTCATGCATAGTAGGCAAATCCTCTGCCACAAAGCAACACTCCCTGCCCTATGATGTTCGAATTCAGTTAGAGGATACTCTTCTGCTAAAAGTCAATTGAATGTTCATGTAACTTTTGAAAAGTGATGATTATAAAGAACCAACATGGATTCATCAAGGACGAGTGACATTAAAGTAATCTTTTAATTCAAAATTATTTTGGTAATTTTTCTAAGCCAAGGTTTCTCAGTCTTGTCACTAAAGACACTGAGATTGAAGATTCTTTGGTGTGTATACATGGGACAGTGGGCAGTCTTGTTCCTTGTAAAATATGTAACAAAACCCTGACCTCTTTCCCTGTATTTCCTCCAAACTTTGTCAGCTGACAACCAAAAATGCCTCCAAGCACTGTCATTAGGAGAAACAAACAAACAAACAAACAAACAAACAAAACGAACAAACAAAAAACTGTCCTAGCTGGGAACCTTTGTTTTAAACTGACAGATTAGTAAGAGTTGTGTGTGTGTGTGTGTGTGTGTGTGTGTGTGTGTGTGTGTGTGTACACACGCAAAGACTAGAGGATGATACCAGGTATGTTCCCCGATGCCCCAACCATTCTCCACCTTATCTTTGGGATTGATTCTCTCACATAACCCAGAGCTTGTTGATTTGGTTAAACTGTCTGACTAATGAGTGTTATGGGTCTTTCTGTCTCTGCTTCCCCAGTGTTGACATTACAGATTCATGCCAATGTTTCAGGCTTTTATGTGGGTGCTGAGGATTGAACTTGGATCCTCACGCTTGATGAGGATTTCACTGAGTGAGTCATCTCCTTAGCCTCAAGTAGCTTATTTCTTTTTCCTCTCTTCTTTTCTCTCCCCCTCTCTTCCTCCTTCTTTCTTCCCCATCCTCTTGTTTAGATGGGGTCTCTTTCTGTAGCCCTGGATATCCTGGAACTCACTAGCCTTGAGATCTGCTTGCCTCTGCCTCTGGGGTGCTGGAATTAAAGGTGTACGCTACCACACCCAGCAAGGAAAGTTAGTTCTTTAATGAGATATTAGATGAATTTGTGCTCTATCCTGTGAATAAGGAGAGACATGGACTAAAAACAAGCCTGATCAGTTGTGCCAAATAATGGCAGGCTACTACACACCTCAGAGTGGGTTTGCAGATACATGACAGCACAAGCCTAGGATATGCCCATGGTGAGAGACCCCCAGCTTTCTAAACATTTCTACCAACAACTTGGATAAAGACATTGATATGCTTACAATATGTACATATGTCACAAGACTGGGAAACATATGACTGTGTCAGATAAAAGAATGAAGATTCAACAGGACCTCAGACATTGTTTGGTGAAATCCTGCTTACTACCACAAAATTCAGAGCTGTGTGTATCCTATGCTACCAGTTATGTAAAAGAGGAATGAAAGATAAGGACTAATATTGAGATTCTTTTATACCTGTAAAAGGAAAATCCAGAGGATCCATCAGAAACTAAGGATGTTGTAGTCACGGCCAATGTGGGAGGAGGGAATACCAGAAAGATGGGAACAAGATGTTGAGGTAGCTTCTCATTGTCTGCCTTTATATCTTTTTTGAACATGAAAATATATTGATGTACTCATGCACTGAAATGAAAAAGAGATCTCAACTCTTAGTCAAAATAAATAGAGCACAGCTGAACACATGTTCACCAATACTACAGTCATGGAAAAGTTACTTTGGCAAATATGATGAGGCCAGGCTTGGCAGGCTCATATGACAAATTTTTAGTTGGTTGCAGACCATTAAGCCACCATTCAACAAAGAGACCCACTAGCACACACTAATGAGAGCTTCGACTTTTCACAGGACCTAGATCAAGGTCACTCTTCCCTTTGTCCTCCAGGCAGGTGAGACCAAATTCAAAGTCTTACCTTCAGGTCTGTCGGGTATATTTTTGGAAAGGCATTGACAAATGTGCACAAAAGGCAGTGACCTAGATGACAAAGGGTCTGGAAGCCATGGAAAAGATGAGGAATAGGGGAGGAAGCTGAAGACCCTTCTATTGAGGAAGACGTAGAGGGGACATGAAAGCTGTCTCTAGACATTTGCAGGGTTTATACAAGAGGGATGAGAGACTTGCATGTAGCCCCACACTGCAGAATCAGGCCCTCTTCCATTTATTGGGAGGCCAGTTTCAGCTCAGAGACAGGCAAGGGCTGCCTTGTGAGACAATAATACAATAGTTACACTTACTGAACACTTACATCATAGGCATGGGATGCGCATTCTCCCCACACTTTCTTCCCAGCTTTTCACAACATTCTGCCAAATGTGCTTTCTTCATTGTTATTTTAACAACAGGGAAAATCGGGCCTCAGGGGGTTCAGTTAGTGTGCTGGAGGTACAGTAAATCGCGGACTGCTGTGAATCCCAGAACATCTATTATGCGCCACTAAGTCTTTTGTGTACAGGTGTTGAGGTGTCCAAGATGAGCACCATTCAACTGAGATGTCAACCATGCCTGGCCACAGTGCTGTGAGAAAATCCCTGCAGAGAGCAGAAGACCCCCATCTTACACTTAATGCAGAGCCCTCTAGAAAGCTAAGCTCCAGGCCCGTGAGAGTGCCAGGAATGAAGCAAGCATGCTCCTGCTCACAGTTATCTGGAAGTAAAATTGTTTTGAGTGCAGATCAGTAAAACATCAGTGAAGAGTAAGCCAACTTGAAACACCACCTAGTCCTAGACAGTTGGCTTATGACAGCACATTTGTGCCACTGTGTAGAGGTATCCCATCTTACCCCCTGTCTTGGGTTTTATAATATTAGTTAGCTGTGGTCAATCTTGGCCCAAAAATATACATGGGCTATTCTAGAAATAATAATCTACCAATTTTAAATTGCACATCATTCTGAGTAATAGGATGAAACCTCTTACCATCCCATTTGTCTTAGTTAGGTTTATTATTGCTGTGATGAAACACCATGACCAAAAGCAACTTGGGAAGAATAGGGTTTATTTGGCTTACACTTCCACATCACTGATCATCGCTGAAGGAAGTCAGGGCAGGAACTCAAAACAAGGCAGGAACCAAGAGGCAGGAGCTGATCTAGAAGCCATGGAGAGATGCTGATTACTGGCTTACTCCTCATGACTAGCTAAGCCTGCTTTCTTATAGAACCCAGGACTACCAGCCCAGGGTATCACCACCCACAACGGTCTGGGCCTTCCCCCATTGAATCCCAGCACTTGGGAAACAGATCCTCAGGTGGATCTCTGAGTTCAAGGCTGGCCTGGTCTACAAAGTGAGTTCCAGGAAGGCCAGGGTTACAGAGAAATCCTGTCTCACAAAGGAGGAAGAAGGAGGAGGAGAGGAGGAAGAGGAGGAGGAGGAGGAGGAGGAGGAGGAGGAGGAGGAGGAAGATGAAGAAGAAGAAGAAGAAGAAGAAGAAGAAGAAGAAGAAGAAGAAGAAGAAGAAGAGGGAAAAGAAAAGAAAAGAAAAAAGCCGTAGAACTGGATCTTAAGGAAGCATTTTCTCAATTGAGGTTCCCTCTTTTCAGATAACTGGCTTGTGTCAAGTTGACATAAAACTAGCCAGCACAACATTCTTATCATCCTTTTGAGAAGTGTAATGTGGTGGTATTGTGTTCCCCAAAATATTGTGCACCCCAATAAACTTATCTGGGGTCAGAGACAGAACAGCCACAATATTAAACATAGAGGATAGGCAGTAGTAGCACACACCTTTAATCCTATCACTTGGGAGGCAGAAATCCCTCTAGATCTCTGTGAGTTCAAGGCCACATTGGAAACAGCCAGGCATAGTGACACTCGCCTTTAATCCCAAGAAGTGAGCCTTTAATCCGAGGGAGTGATTGCAAAAACAGAAAGATATATAAGGTGAGAAGACCGGAAACTAGAGGCATTTGGCTGGTTAAGCTTTTAGGCATTGGAGCAGCAGTTCAGCTGAGATTCATCTGGATGAGGACTGAGAGGCTTCCAGTCTGAGGAAACAGCTGAGGAACTGGCCAGGTGAGGTTAGCTGTGGCTTGTTCTGATTCTCTGATCTTCCAGCATTCACCCCAATAACTGGCTTCAGGTTTGTTTTTATTAATAAGTCCTGTTAATATTCCTGCTACACCTAGCGCTCAACGTTCATGGTATGAATTTATGATAAAGCCTCTTGCCTATGGTCTTACAAGCCCCAGCTCAGATCCAAGCTACCCTCAGCTGGTTGTGGTGGCACACTGGTTGGATTTGCTGAAGGAGACAGAGGCAGGAGGATCCCGAGTTTGAGGGACTAGCTACAAATGGTGGCAGTGGAACCATGGAGGCAGTGACTGCTACTCCGAGTTGCTGGCTGCTTCTCATCATGTTGGTGACTGCAGTGATGCTGCTACCTGGGACAAAGTGTTTATTGCTGTTTGTTCAGAGAAGAATTTCCAGGACCATTGTGTTACAAGAAAGCATCAATAAAGGTCAGTCTGGAAAAGTTTGGCAAGACAGATGGTGGGGAGAAATTGCTGTGAAGATGTTTTCTTCTAGGGAAGAATGTTCATGGTTCCAAGAGACAGACATTTATCAGACTGTGATTGCTCCAAACCACATGGGAGGCATTAAAAAAAAAAACAAAAAAAAAAAAACAAAACCTACCGGGAACCATGACCATGCCTAACAGCAACTTTGAAATCTTCAAAAAGATGACAGGATCCCACAAGATGATTCCACATGGACTATGGTAAAAACTATTAAGCTGATTAACACCAAGGAAAGATAGACTTTGGACTACAAATTGTTCAGGAAAATTTTAAGATGGCTAGCTGAGATGATCCAGATTCATAGACTAGTCGAACAAGGAGTTGAGACAAGCCCTGCACTTTCCCATTATGCAGAGACTGAACAAATGATACAGCTAATTCTCTTAGGACTTGACAATTAACCCAAAAAAAATTCTTTTCAGGATTCCCCTAAAGATGTCTTCACCCCCAGAAAGTCTTCACCCCCAGAAAGCAGGAAGTAATTTTAAGAAAATGATGCCCATATTCCCAAGAGGTGTGTTTTGATCGGTCAATGGCTTATGGATAATTGTCATTGTTTATGATGGTTGGTTACAAGTTGTTAATTGTTAATGGTCAGGAAAAAAGCTGAACAAGGAGATTAGATTTAGAGTTTTTGTTTAAAAAACAGAACAAAGAGACTATAGATATGAGGTAGATATGAATCTACTCTGAGAAAAAAGATAAAAGAATGATAGGATAAATGGGTAGATCACTGAATCTACTGTAAAAAGAAAAAGGGGAAGGGATAAAAATGACAAAAGGTAGACTACTGAATCGATTATGAAAAGAAAAAAATAGAATATGCATATGATAAGATGAAAAGGTCAATTATTGAATACATTTAAAAAGGAACTACTTGTTTTAAATAGGATAAGTAATGAAATTTTTGTCTGAGTTTATCAAATGTTACTGGACTGGACTATATATATATATATATATATATATATATATATATATATATATGAGTTTTTAATCAGAATCTGTCAAATGTTAGTGGACTAGACATTGTTAATGTAACTCTTAACTGTATATATTGTATATACTTACTGGATAGTTTTTCTTGTATTAGTTATAAGCTTTTTTAAATTTTTAGACAAAAAAAGGGGAAATGTGGTGGTATTGTGTTCCCCAAAATATTGTGCACCCTAATAAACTTATCTGGGATCAGAGACAGAACAGCCACAATATTAAACACAGAGGATAGGCAGTGGTAGCACACGCCCCTTTCCCCCCTTTTTAAAAATTTATTATATTTGTGTTTTAATTTTATACATCAGCCATGGGTTCCCCAGTCCTCCCCCCTCCCGACCCCACCCCCACACTCCCCTCAGTCCCTCCCCTCCATTCCCATCTCCTCCAGGGCCAAGACTCCCCTGGGGATTCAGCTCAACCTGGTGGATTCAGTACAGGTAGGTCCAGTCCCCTCCTTCCAGGCTGAGCAGTGTCCCTGTGTAAGCCCAAGATTCCAATCAGCCAGATCATATACTAAGGACAGGTCTGGATCCCACTGCCTGGGTGCCTCCCAAACAGATCAAGCTATTCAATTGTCTCACTTATCCAGAGGGCCTGCTCCAGCTGTGGGCTCCACAGCCTTTGGTTCATAATTCATGTGCTTCCATTTGTTTGGCTATTTGTCCCTGTGCTTTTCCAATCTTGGTCTCAACAATTCACACTCTTACAGTTCCTCCTCTTTCTTGACAAATGGACTCCTGGAGCTCCACCTGGGGCCTAGCGAGGATCTCTGCATCCTCTTCCATCAGTTATTGGATGAGAGTTCCAGCACAACAGTTAGTGTGTTTGGCCATCTGATCACCAGACTAGGTCAGATTAGGCTTTCTCTCGACCATTGCCAGCAGTCTACAGAGGATGTATCATTGTGGATTTAAGGGGACCTCTCCAGCACTCTGCCTATTCCTGTTCTCATGTGGTCATCATTTATCATGGTCTGTTATTCCTTGTTCTCCCTTTCTGTTCTTAATCCAGCTGGGATCTCCTGCTCCCCTAAGCTTTCTTTCCCTCGAACCTTGCCCTTCATTACTCCCACTGTCATCCAGGTTGTTCATGTAGATCTCATCCATTTCTCTGTCATTGGGCGATCCCTGTGTCTTTCCAAGGGTCCCGTTTTCTAGGTAGCCTCCCTGGAGTTGTATAGCAGTCTAGTCATCTTTGTTTTACATCTAGTATCCTACTATGAGTGAGTACATACCATGTTTGTCCTTCTGAGTCTGGGTTACCTCACTCAGGATGATTTTTTTTCTGGATCCATCCATTTGCCTGCAAACCTCATGATGTCATTGTTTTTCTCTGCTGAGTAGTACTCCATTGTGTATATGTACCTTATTTTCTTTATCCATTCTTCAGTTGAAGGGCATCTAAGTTGTTTCCAGTTCTGGCTATTACAAACAATGCTGATATGAACATATCTGAGCAAATGCCCTTGTGGAATGATTGAGCATTCCTTGGGTATATGCCCAAGAGTGCTATAGCTGGGTCTTGGGGGAGATGGATTCCCAATTTTCTAAGGAAGCACCATATTGATTTCCAAAGTGGCTGTACAAGCTTGCATTCCCACCAGCAGTAGAGGAGAGTTCCCCTTGCTCCACATCCTCTCCAGCATAAACTGTCTTCTGTGTTTTTGATCTTAGCCATTCTGACAGGTGTAAGGTGGTATCTCAGAGTCGTTTTGATTTGCATTTCTGGATAATTAGGGATGTTGAGCAATTAATACTAGTATTCCAGAGCAGAAATCCATCTGTTCAAGGATACAGCCATTCATGGTGACTCATGCCTTTAATCCCAGAAAGCAGGAGTTTAATCCCAGGGAGTGATAGTAGAAAGTAGAAAGGTATATAAGGCGTGAAGACCAGAAGCTTCACAAGAAGACAAGAAGCACTTGGCTGGTTAAGCTTTTAGGCTTTTGAGCAACAGTTCAGCTGAGATACGTTCTGAATGAGGACTCAGAGGCTTCCAGTCGGAGGAAACAGGATCAGCTGAGGAACTGGCAAGGTGAGGTAGCTGTGGCTTGTTCTGCTTCTGTGATCTTCCAGCATTCACCCCAATAACTGGCCTCAGGTTTGTTTTTATTAATAAGACCTGTTAAGACTCCTGCTACAGTATATCCACGCTGTATATGCTACCCAACCGGTACTCACTCAATTGCTATCTCAACTACTAGAGAGAATTGATACCACAGTGCTTGTGCTTCAGGAACTCACAGTATATATAATAATGACCAAAGTGTAAAACTAATAATGCCAATAGTTCATATATTGAAGAGTAGCCATAAAGCTCGTCCCTCAAGTTAAGAGCTCTTTCTTTAATAAGGAAAGAGAAAGAATTGTACACTGAGATTGTGAAGATCACTGGTGAGAACAAATTTTCCATCTGTGAAATTATGAAGAACGACAACGAGATTTATGCTGGTCTCGCAGTCGCACCTCAGACTGCAAAAGTTACAGCCTCGGTGCTTAGCTAAGATGGAAAAGGCACAAAATTTACGTGTATGTATACTGGAAAAATACTGTGTAGAGGGCTGGAACTAGCTATGGTTTCAGACTTCCATGAAGGATTTTAGAGCTTATGTCCTGCTGTCCCATAGGCAACTGCTATATACCATGCTTTCCAGTTTCTAAGGCCCCTTCATCAGTACAATCCCATTTAGCTCATCAGTGTCCTTGTAAGACAGTGTCACCTTGGCAGGGTGGAGGTATGAAAGGACAGGAGGAGTTTCTTCAGAGACGGAAGGGGAGAATGACAGCACAATCAGTGGTCATCACATAGAGAATGATGAATCAGGAGGAGGAGAGAACAGGCGACTCTTCCCAGGCACATCTGGGGGTCCTGACAGACCTGCTCAGCTGCCTACAAGCACTTAATGGCACTTCTAGGCTAACTGAACTCAAAAGTAAAGAGCAATTACGAAGCCCTTCTTTCTCTGATGTAGCATCGTGGGGATTCATGGTTCTGGGAAAGGAAGAGGCAGCAAGCAAGCCAGATTCAATACTGACTGAACAGAAGCAGATAAACCAAGCCTCACAAAGTTGCCTGACATGCTGGCTGTAACAGAGAAAGAAGATGGCAACTGGGGCTTACACATGAGAAAGATGTGCCCGGAGCACCTGGGAAAGTGCAGGCTCAGCTGGAGGGACCTGGGAGGGTGCCATTGGGATGGACTCTTAGGAAACCATTTATGCGGGAGCCGGAGTGGGGTGCTTGGGTAGTTGGCAGAAAGTCTTGAGGAACAATGGCATTGTAGACCCAAGTACATGTCAGCCTTATAGCAGAGGAAAATTCCCATCCCAGTGAAAAGACCGCAGGCTCTCAGAAAGGTTAACACAGTGGTCTGAGGCCAAGGCCATCCTGACTGGATGGACAAGAGTATTTCCTGAACTCACTACAGTAAGGGCAGGGAGCTAGGAGGGCTGGCCCTGACCAGAGAGTCATGGACAGAGTGCTACCTGTGGGATGGGAGGGAAGGAGTGCAGGGCTTCCCAAAAAACTTGGCAAAGGACCTGGATCATTGATCTCAAAGGCAAGAGGCCAAGAGTAGAAACCAGAGCAAGGGTGGTAGGGTGAGAACAGAAGAGGAAGGAGTGAAATAGGGAGGGAAATGGAAAGACTGGGGTTGTGAAAAAGAACTGGATGGGGAGGGGGTCAATGCAGAGATGAGAAACAGGGTTTGGAGAGGAGGCAGGCAAATGGACATATAGTGAGTATAGACAGAAGCACAGACAACGAGACACAGCTGCAGGGAAACCAAAGACAGGGAGGGGGGCAGGAGCATGAAGAGAAGAGAGAGTTGAAAAGGAGCAAGGGCAAGAGGTGATGAGTGCTGAGAGAAGGAAGAGGAGAAAGCTGAACCCTGGGTCTGGTGAGGTGGGGACCCAGAGGACAGATGCCCTACAGCTCTCTGGAAGTGGGCATTGCAGCCCAGTGTCCTGCCACTCACAGACAGCAGCTTTGCTGACACAGAGTTTCTCTTTGGCAGAGTGTCTGCAGGGAAGCTGGAGGCAGGCAGAGGTCAGCTATTCACTGGGACCTTTTCAGATCAGGGCTGTTTATCTCAGTGGAAGTGATGAATTTGTCTGGGTTAACATGGCTGCTGGGCTGGGTTCTATGGGCCACGTTCAGCATGCTGCTGCTCTTCCTTAGGCTAGGCCACAAAGTACCCACGTCACTGTGAACGTGCAGATGACTACCTGAAAAATATGGCAGCAGACGTTTCTTCAGCCTTGTCAGTGGGTCATCTCCATAGACTCTGACCTTGATTGGGTAAGAAGGAGAACAGAGGGCTTGTCACTTGCTGTCTTAGCACGTCGCTAGACAGGGACTCACAGGGGCTCATGGGTACTACCTGCCCCAGAATCTAACTTAGGTGCTGAGAACATCACTGCATAAAAGAAAGATTTTGATTCCTCTGCCATTCTTGGTCTAGTGGAGGGTGGGAATGTGTGTCGCTGAAATCAGTCACCATAGCCACAGTGAGGTGCCAAAGAGGAAAAGCAGGACAGTGGAAGGGGGAATGGGAAGCTTGGGGAAGTCAGCATGGGCTTTGTGCATGGTAGTATCTGAAATTTGCCCATGAGGGTCTCCAGGGGTTAGTGATGAGGCCTAAAAGTGGGGCCACTCCAAACTGGTGAGGGGCAGCAAAGTGACCAGTATGGGAAAGGAGTGCTCCAGGACGTGAATTTAGAGAGGCCATGGGAACCACATCATGGAGGATGTTAAGAACATGAAAAGACGGTAACTTTGGCTCTGGATGAGAGAACCTCATCACTGCACCTGAAGAGAGGAATACTCTTATTAAGTTTGGAAAGGGCTACATTGGCTGCTGTGATGAGTAGGGAAGGTGTCTAGGAAGCCGGTGTTGGTGTTGGTAGTGTTGTTGTTGTTGGTGGTGCTGCTGCTGGTGGTGGTGGTGGTGGTGGTGGTGGTGGTGGTGGTGGCAGTAGTGGTGGTGCTGCTGCTGATGGTGATGATACAGTGATACAGCAATGGCAGTTACTTTCACCAGTGTGGTAGGAATGAGAAACAGTTAGGTTTTGTATGTACCCAGAAAGAAGAAATATAAAGTTTCTTAGAAGTTGGATATGGAGGACCAGACAGTCGAGGAGCCAAGGATGACTCCAGGGCTTTTGGCTTGTCTACCTGAGCAGATGGAGTTTTCCATTCAGGAATAATGAATTTCCGTTCATAAGTGAGTGGGGCAGGAAGGGTAGGGCAAAGAAAGCACAAGTTCAGTTTGGGAATCCCTGAATTTGAGACATTCACCAGATCCCTAAGTAGAGATGCTAAGAGCTCAGAAAATTTCAGTTAAATGTCAAGTAGGAAAGAAATGTTGTGGTGGTGAATTTTTGTTGACAGCTTGATTGGATCAAGAAACACTCATGGAATTAATAAAGCTCAGCTTTGGGTGTGTCCGTGAGAGCATTTCCTGAATGGTTTAACTGTGGAAGGGAAACCCACCTGAATGTGGGTAGCACTATCTCATGGTTCACCAAAAAGGCAAAAAGGGAAAGCTGGATGAACACTGGCATGCCCCTTTCTCTGCTTCTTGACTGTTACCACAAATTAAACTGGTCTGCATCACTGGACTGTATCCTCAGTGGTCCTGAGCCTGCCACATTACAGGAGGTGGAGTATCTCAAGCCAAAGGAGAGATGGCCAGGCAGTGAGTGCTGCTGGAGCAAAGGCCCAGAATCTTCCACATCCCTAGGTATGGGAAAGGAAGAGTTAGTGAGATGTTGGTGGGGAGCAAACAATGAGGGGGGAGGATGAGGGCAACGTGCTACCCCCCAGAGCCTAGAGAAGAGAGGGCACCAAGGAGGAATGAAGGACCAGGTGGCTGAAGTCCTGCTGAGGCATATCAGTGAAGACAAAGGATGAGAAATGACTCCAGGGCCAGCACCCTGGAGGACTTGATGGCTTACAGAAAGAAACTTCAGGAGGTGCAGCCTATGAAGCCTTGATCATGTGGGCTCTGGGGAGTCTGGCACTGAACAGTTACACAGGAGAGTTGGGTGGGGGCAGCTTGCCTCAGCACTTGGACACATTGCTAGCAATGTGTCCATTGCTGAGCTATTTAACCGTCCTTTGTTCTGTTTTCTAATCTGAGACCTCCTACTCACAGGGGCACGAGGAGACCACTTAGTGGTGTTTGTACAGTCACACACACTGACACAATCCGTGTTTACCAAGTCAAACAGATGAAAGGAAGAGAATATGAGCGGATGAGTCCGATGATTCTTTCACAGAGATTTGGCAGTCAAGAGGAACAAAGAAAGGGTAAAAGTTTGTGATAGAGAAGTGGAGTAAAAGGAAAGCATTTTATTTAGGAAGAAAGGACAGAAGCTTGAATGCTAAAGGCATCAGTCCATTAAAGAGACTCATTGGTATAGAAGGGAGATGAGGACTCGCTGAACAACTGTCTTGCCAGAGCGATGAACCCCAAGACACAGAAGCTCCATGTGGCTAGTGCATATCCTTTAGGGCATGCCCATCAATGTCTTCTCAGGAGACCAGCCTCTTCAGTATTCCTCCCTCAACACACCCCATGACCTTGCTTGACTGTATTGATCGCCATTGGTTAGCTAGCTTACTTATGGTGTTTTGTCTGTCCCCCCCCCCCCACCCCCATCACTGTATAAGCTCTATAAACACAGGGACCTGTCTGCCTTGCTGACAGCTGTGCCTCCAGAGCCTAGTATAGTGCCTGGTACATAGTCAGTCCTCAGTAAATAATTGCTGAATGAACAATGATCTGGTAGCTGTAGGGAGGGTCTCCTTGCCCTTTGGGGAAGACAAGCTTCCTTCTTCATTGGCACAAATACTGTTTGAGCATCAATGTTCCAGGAACTGCATTAGGTTCCGGGAGTTGAGGAATGAATCAGATGCCACCTTTGTCTTCACTTACCAGCTTCCTTGGGAGGGAGTGTGCATGAGGAAAAAAAAAAAAAAAGTACAAGGCAACATCAAAGCTGTGTGAGAAGATACAAGAAAGGAAGGTCGGGGTCTCACAAGCCCGAGCATGTAGACTGGGTAAAGCTTCTCAACAAAGAGAATCGGGCTAAAGAACAGCCATGATAAAGTGAGATGGGGGGTGGAATCAGTGTTACAGTATGTATCATGTATGCTGGCAAAGACCTGGCGGAGAGTCTCTGGCTCACTTTAGTCCTGTTCTTCAGGAAGCTAGTCTGGGTCCCGATTCTCTCTCTGTTTGGACTCTTGCTGTTCCTAATGTACCCATAGTAGGCTTTGCCCTGAATTGTGGGTCAATGTCTCTGAGACTCTTGTCTTCAGACCTCCGTACAGCAGGTGCCTCTGACAGAAGGGCCACAGGGTCTCCAGCAGCAATCCATACCTGGTCAGAGCCAAGGGTTATGCACTTAGAAAACCGTTGTGAGTGCCTCCACTATCCCGGGCATGAGGGAAGCAGGGCTGAACAAGGCAGGGGGCTGCGGTTTGTTGGAGAGATGATAGCAGAGGGTCAGGCCCATTTTCCTGCTGGGTCTTCTGACCCTTCTGGTTCTCCACAGGTCAGTTTTTACCCATCAGCTGTAATGGGCTTTTCACACACAAACCTGGTCCAATCACCCCACTTGAAGCCTTCCAGCCAATTCCGGGACACCTCACATATACTCGTGGCAAGTCTCTGGCCAGCAAGAGGCCCTGTGGTCTGGCTGCCTTCTCCCCCTGTTACCAGCAGTTCCTCCCTGCCCCTCTTGCTCTCTCTGCTGCAGAGAGATCTCCCTCCTTTCTCAGGCATGTCAGCTCGTTCCCATGGTAGGGACCTCACTGTGTGGAATGCTCCCTTCCCATCTGGAGGGCTAGTTCCCCAGCTTTCCATGGCTACCGACTTCCTGCTAGCTCTTCCTCAGAGGCCTTGCTTCTGGCTAAAGCTGCCTTGCTTCCCACTCTACCCAGGGCCATCTCTTTCTTGGCACTTGGCTTGAATCTACTCAGTTGTGCGCCTCTGTGTGCATCTGTGTTTATGCCCCTTGTTGACAAGAGGAACTCAGTCTCCTTGTGGCTAGGACAGTAGCTGGTACCTGGTCAGTGCTGACAGACTTTCTTTCTAAGACCTAGAAGGAGGAGGAGGAAGAGGGGGGAAAGAAAGAGGAAGAGGAGGGTAAAGGCACTTGCTGCCAAGACTGACGGCCTGAGTTCGGTACCTGGGACCCACAAGGTGGGAGGAGAAAACTGACTCCCACAACTTGTCTCTGGCTACGTGCACACGCACGCACACACTAAAACATGTGATTTTTAAAAAGCAAAGAAAGAAGAGAAAGGAGGATGATGGAAAGGAGGAGAAAGCGGAAAGAGGGAGCGAGGATGATGAAGAAATTCGAAGGGAGAGGGAGGAAAGAAGAGATTAAGGAGAAGGGAGGAGAGGAAGGAAATCAGAAGAGGGGGGAGGAGGGGAGGGAAGGGTAAAGAGAAGAGGGAGGAAGACAAGAAGGAGGATGAGAGAGTTGAGAAGGGAAGAGAGAAAAGGGAGGAAGAGGAGGGATGAGGAGAGAGGGCAGGAAGGGAGGACAGGGAACTCAGCCTCATGGGGACAGGCTGTAAAGCAGACTTGGGGGTGTGGAGTGTGTAAGCCTGACTCTGAAGCTCAGAGGAGGCCCTCGGGACACGGAATACACACCAGTCTCCTTGGCCTCATAGAACAAATGGGGAGGTGGAGGAAGAAGTAATAAAAATTAGATTAAAAAATTTAAGTTGGAAGAACAAATTATTTGGAGACGAAGCAAAAATATCTGTGACATACCGAGCCCTGTTTTAATGACAGCCGTGTGGGAGGACAGTTTAGTCATATTTTTCATTTTCCTTTCCCTGGGGAGCTGGATTCCAGCTCTTAGGCCTTGATATCAACCCTGGCATGTTCCCTAAATCAGCCACCTTATTGGGTTATTTGGCATGAGTCAGGGGGCTGCTGACTGGCCCTCTCCATCTGCTCTGGATGTCTTCCTTGGCCTCCCTGGGGATAGCCCCAGGACTCAGTGGGTGGGCAGGAAGCTGTGAATGCCACAGGCGCCTTCCCAGGCTCAGTGTGCAGGCCTGATGCACCATGGATCTCCTGTGAGATCCTGGGGTGAGGATGAGTTATAGATGGGGGGGGCACATCCGGTGTGCAAAAGCATTTCTTCGAAGAAAGCTTGGTCAAATGCCAGGAGGAAGCGTACAGGAAGCCACCCTGCTGTCCCCGCCCTCGGACAAAATCACTTTCAGAAATACTGAGGAGGATTTTCAATGGCTAGAAGGCTCACTGTGGGCCCACACTCGGCACATGGCTTGTTCTCCTCCCCATAGCTCAGGGGAGCAGGTGTGATCGCCCTGCAGCAGGAAAACAGGCTCCAAAGTGAGGAGCGTCTCCCAGGAATGTAACGGATGTATATAAAATGAAACGCCCCTCACCGACACCGGAGTGCAGAGTTCGCATTGCATAGATCAGACATCAAAAGGGAGTAGGCACGGGCCTTCTGAGGCCCAGAAAGAATGAGTGGGCCTGGTTCTGATGGAGAGCATGGCGCCATTTGGACCTTACAGCTGGTTTGGAGTCCTACCTTTGATATCTACTAGCTCTCTAGAGGACAGCATTTTACTTACATTTTCTACATCCATCTCCTCAGCTGGAAAATGGGAACAGTGAGATCTGCTTCAGAGGACTGCTGGTAGGCTCAAGTGAGCTTAGGAAAGGATGTTTAAATGCTTTGTAACCTTTAAAGTGTGTCAGAAAGGGAGGTGGAATCCTTCATGAGCACTGCCATCAAATATTGGTTAACAGTGTGTGGCTTGTCAGAAACATTTGGATTCTAATGTTGGCTCCTTTACTTATGATCTATAAAACTTTGGATATGTCGCTAAACCTCTCCATGCCTCAATTTACCATCCAGCTATAGGGTAGGAATACTGTTAATGTTTTCCTTGTGGTTTACAACTAGGACCAAGCCCACTAATACATGTGTAAGTGGTGAAAGTTCTGGGCTTCAAAGCTGCTATTACTGCCATCCACTCTACACCACTCTAGCCCATCAGTCTGCAAGGGAGGCAGCAGGGCCTGTCCTGCCCCTTACATTCCTGTGCTTAGAAAAGGGGCATGCGCAGAGCGACATTCACCTCCTGCTGGTTAATAAAGGGCACGCACCAGCGTCTACCAGCATGTGTCCTGCCCAGTTAAGTGCAAGAGACTTAAGTCCTCGACAGCATTAGGTCGGCATTCGGGACTTGTTTTTGGTGAGGGTTGCCTGACAACTGAGCAGTTCTACCTCATGGAAGGCCCCAGCCCTGGTCCTGCTGTCCTGCCTGGTGGTTCTTACAGAGTGGTGAAGGGAATTTGTTCTAGGTCATGTCTCATCTCTCAGAAAATGTCACTCCCTGAGGCCCTGGCCAGGCTCCTGGCCCTTGATCCTGAACATCGTGACTGCCTCTGGTTTTGTGGCTTCTTCTTCTTATTCTGAAGGGATCTAAATGTTTAGATGCTGGCACTGCTGTGTGGGCAAACAGGCCTTATGGGAGTATATGGGGCAAGTGGATGCCAAGTGTCCATGTAATTATAAGGATATCCAGGAGCATTGGTTGGGGAGTGGGTGGCTCTATATGTGTGACTGTGAAGGGCTGGGTACACATTCGGGTCAAAGGTAGATGGGTCAATATGTCATAGCTGAGGTATAGGAAGAGATAGATAATCTGTGCACAGAGAAATGCACCCTGTATCTTCTCTCCATAAGGAATCCAAAGGCTAGCTAAATACATGCTGACTATAAAGGAGGATATTCTTTTTATTTCCCTCCCCCCAAAATGCCTTAGGTCACCAAAGAGGTTGGGATGTCAGAGGTCTGCCATCTTCAAATACAACCTGAATTGCTTATCTAGCCTCATCAGTCTATGGATACCTGTGATGATCAGTTTTGATCATTAACTTGACTGCATTAAAAAACAGCTAAGGGTTGGGGATTTAGCTCAGTGGTAGAGCACTTGCCTAGCAAGTGCAAGGCCCTAGGTTCGGTCCTCAGCTCCGGCAAAAAACAACAACAACAACAACAACAACAAAAAAAAACAGCTAGTATAGTGAGGCATGTCTTTGGGTATGTTGTGAAGGATGTGTCTGAAAGGATTAGTTGAAAAACTGCCCTGAATGTCAGCAGCACCATCATCCCATGGGCTAGGGTCTGACTGATAAGAAAGAGAAAAAGAGAAAGCCAGCTGAGTGCCAGGACTCCACTTTCTCTGCTTTGTGGTCAACCGAGGTGTGATCGAGTGGTTTCCCACTCTGTACATACCTTGCCACCATGATGGACTGCATCTCCTTGACCAAGAGCCAAAACGAATGCTTCTTCATTAGCTGCTTCTTGAGAACAATGAGAAAAGTAGTTCATAGAGCTTTCTCACAGTGGGCAAGTCTGGACTGCCAGGTTGTATCCAAGCTTTGTCATGCTGCTTATCCTCTTACTGGCCTTGTCTGTCAAGTGGGGACCACAATGGTCCTCCTTGAGGTGGTGCGGATGGATAAATTAATCTGGATGAGGTGCTTAGAGAATGAGTGGTTCTATTCCTTTCAGCTCTTATTATCTTAGTCTTTCCTTGTTTTTTATCATAGCTGTGTGGGAAGCAAAAATGAATTTACAAAGTCCAGCCAGCTGTTGTAAGGGCCCTCCTGGGACTACCTATCTAGCTAGCTCTTGCAGGGGCCTGCCTCAGACTACCTATCTAGCTAGCTGTTGGAGGGGCCCTCCTGGGACTACCTATCTAGCCAACTCTTATAGGGGCCTGCCTTGGACGACCTGCCAGGGGTAACTGCTCCCAACCTGCTCACCATACCTCTAAGACCACACCTCTGAGATCCTGGCACACATGAAGCTTGTGGCTGCTCTGGTCATCTTGGGACAGTGACTGCCCAAGATTACCACTGGAGGCATAGGGCCATCTACTGTGGGAGCTTCCTGAGGGCCAGGATGGATCTTTTGTTTCTGGGTCCTTGGGTTGACATACGATGTGAGCATGCATTTGTGAAAACTCCAGTAGATCAGCACCGTGGCTGTAAGTCTGGGTTCCTGTTTAACAAACGACTAAGTCAAAGTCTTGCCATGAAGGAGTAGGTCCAAGGGGAACATGAAGAGGGAAAAAGTAGAGGGGACCCCGACACTTTCCTGGAAGAAACTGAGACCATGGAGTTCAGCAGCAAGTTGGGGAGCAGGAGCTTGGGCAGGGATATGCCTACAACCATGGCTGCCTCAGCTCTCAGCTACAAACCCAGCCTAAAGTGTCAGCCCCTTTGTCTTCCTCTTTTATGGCCTAAGCTTTGTGAGGGATCACCACCATTTCAAATGGTCCTTTTCCTGTCAACAGTGATGCTGACTGTCATATGAGTGTAAAGGACAGGGTGACATTATCCAGGTCCATCCCTTTCCTAGCTGTGGTAGAAGAGAGTGCTCTGTCAATCTCCCCTAGGCCTCCTGTCGTTAGTGATGGTGGCTCTGTTCTCACGCCCAAGGAGTCTCTAGCCCATGTCTTGTCCACAGGACTGCTTTATAATGAGCACAGGGATAGCTGTTCAAACTCGTGCAGTCTCTTTGCTCATTTGCCCAATTCCTCCTTTATCACCGTTCCAACAATAGACTCCTGAGCCTAGAGTGCCTCTACTATAAAATGGTGTTAGCATCCTGATCCTCTTCGAGGAACAGAAAATGGCTGATGCTCCATCCACAGCACCCTCTAGCAGGGTAGACTCTATCCACCTTCTGCTTCTCATCCTTCTGCTTGAAGAGTCTGAAAATGGCTTTGTGTTCTGCTTCTCAGCCCAGAGCCAGGGCTGGGACTGGGGAGGTGGGGCCTCCTGGTATTATTCATCTCATTCTGGGTGACAACAGCGAAGTGTCTGCAGAAAGTCCAAACATCATTCCCATTGACCACAGTCCTGACACAATTTCTACAAGCTTGCTAGGTCAACTACAATGGGTCTTTGCCTCCCAGACTCCTTTAAGAGTCAGGCCTGAGAAGTTGTCTTGAGTCTCCCAGATATATATGGAAGTGTGTGTGTGTGTGTGTGTGTGTGTGTAGGGGGTACAGAGTCGTGGCAAGAGAACAGAGCTAGACACCCCCAGGAGAGTCACCTGCCCACAGGGGTGCATACAAGCATGGCACTTGGGTATGGTTTGCTCCATGGCTGGCAGGGGAGGGCGATGCTCCAAGGAAGCAGCGTGAAGTTTCCATATGAGTTCTTGGCATCTGTGTTATTCTCTGAAGAGACTCTGCAACATGGCGCCGAGGAGGGTGCTGTTGATAACCTCACCTGTACTTCTTCTGATGCCCCTCTCTGCAGACGTCTACCAAGCCTTCCCTCCCTCTTGCACCTTCCCACTTCTTTGTGTCATGTTTGGCAGAAAACAACCTCTTTTTTCTTTCTGTCTTGGCGGCACCTGTGATGCTGTGCCCCAGACAGGGTACAGCAATGTAGCCTGCATCACCTCCCAGCATACAGGGAAATCACTTCAGGGACTGCTGACAGGTGTGGTCCCCTGCCAAACACCTATAACACAAAGCCCTGCTAGAGCCTAGAGGATTCAAACTGCAATCTCCATCTCCCCAAATGGCCACAAATGCACAAGTGACAGAGAACATATGGATGAGGAAACCACGCAGATCTCCCCTCCTCCATCTTCTTATGTTGCCCAGGCGGCCTTAATCTCCTGGTTTCAGCAATCTTCCTGCCTCAGCCACATGGGTACCTGGGACGACTGGCATCTGCCATTCTGCCTGACCATAGGTGTAGTTGCTTCTTACAAGCTTGCAGACGAGTTATTGGTCCCCAAGTCTATTTTCTGTAAAACAGGGGGAACAAGACTGTTTATCTTGTGTACTACCAAATGCCCAGTGCCTGGCTAATACTGAATGCTCAGGAAATACTGGCTGGATGGATGGATAAGTGAGTGTAGAAGGATTGTTATTGGGATTAAATGAGATGAGGGAAGTGAGGCATTTGTTACAGCAATATCACATATTAAACACTCAATATAAAGCAGTTACTGTTAGCTATTATCCAGGAACAAAATCCTATGGTTCAGTCAGATTGGTTCCCAGAGCCAATATAAAGTTATGTGCTTGAAGCTAAATAACCACTTGCCCTAAGTATCTAGGCAGTTGCCCCCAGAGTCCAAAGGGTGATATGTTGTATTCTATTCCATTTATTTTAACAAGCTTCTATTGAGCAAGTCTTATGTGTGCAGAATTGATGATATCCTATGCAACATGCGCCTAGAGAAGCCGCCCTCCTGAAAGACTTGATTTGTAGTTTGAGGCAAGATCAACACTTATTAGCATAAGTTTCCATCTGTAACAGAAAACCAAGCCTGCATTCTGAGACCAAGGTAAAACTTTCATTTATTCATCCAGCAATATTCCTAGTATCCTTGCTATATACAGAAGGCCCCTAGCTGTGCACTGGGGACCCCAAGATAAATTCAGTGAATTTGGTGAGCTGCTGCTCCGATGAGAGGTGAAGAGCTCATGAACTGTAGGTCAAGACAATGAACATGTCAGCAGAGCACCATGTTTAGGATACTACCTCTATGCTGAGCCAGGAGATGTATCTCCAACGTTCCATGAAAAGGGTGGAAGAAGGGAGGGATGTGGGGTCCCAGAGTCTTAGTCTTCACCTGACTTGAGGCTGGAGAACTTGACATGCTATATAAGCCATCATGGCCAGTTGAAAGCAACATCTCCATTGTCCCCCAGACACCCTAGAATAATCTGGAAGCAACCGGATATCTGATCAGATCTGATAAGCAGGGGACTTAGCATGTGCTTTTGGTTTGAGTTGGTTTTTTGAGGCATGGTCTCATGTAGCCCAGTCTGGCTTTACTCACTACATAGCCAAGGATGGTTGTAAGCTCCTGACCCTCCTCTTCCACCTCTTGGGTGCTGGGTTTACAGGTTTGCACTACCACACCAACTTGGAGAGACCTGAATGAAGGTAGAGTTTTATTCTGTGACAGGGATGAAGGCCGGGAGAAGTGGAGGAGCTGGAAACTCCTCTATCAGGCAGCAGCAAAGCCCAATGAGACACTGAGGACACTGAGCAGCCTGGCCAGTGTGCAAAGATGGAAGTACAGAAGCAAGATTCAGCCTCATGCAGGGGGAAGAGGTGAGTGGAGGGCAGTGGGCACCTGCTCTCTGTGTCTGGCCAGCAGCCCGAGATAGGTCAGAGCTAAACTGGTAAGGCAGAGGAAGCCAATCCCACACTGGATTCTGGTCTTTGGGGAGATAATATACGGACAGCATTGTACTGAAACTCAAGAATGTAGCATCCAGGGGCTGGAAGGGTGGAGAAAAGAGCAGGTGAGGGGCAAGTGACTTAATAGGACACCTGTAATCAGCAGTTCTCAGGGAAGGGAGCCTCTGGCAATGGGTAGCCATTTGGTGGAAGAGGAGGTGTCCTAGGATAAAGGAAAGCATGGATGAGAAGGAAGACAGGAAGTGTGGGTAAGACAGGGCTCCAGAATCTCCCTCACAGCTCTTGGCAGGATGCTGCCTCTGACAGTGCCTTCCTGGGTAGAGACCAGTAGATTCCACTCCCACTCCCACCTGCTCATGGTCTGGTGGGTATAGCCGTCTGAGAATGTGCCTGTCCTGTGTGCTCACAGCTCTCTAGCACGACAGCCCATGGTTTGGAGCTCTGGAGCCGGGGTATCTTTTATATTCAGATCCGAGTGGTGCTAACTCTTCTCTGTCTGTATTCTGTGCCCTTGGCAGGTTTAACCTGTCTGATCCTTCGTTTTACCAGTGGTCAGATAACAGGACACACCTTGAGGTTGTTGTGAGGTGCCAATTAGATGTGCTGAGTGGCATGCATCTAATATAGTACCTGGAACATACCAGATATTCAGTAAATAATATGACTGCTATCTTCATATAATTTCTCTGCCTATCTTCAACACAGTGGAGTGCTGGAAACTTAGTTTACAGTGGACATTCAGTATCACTAACAATATGATTTGCACATGTTGAAACCTATGGATACACAATACACACGCACACACACACACACACACACACACACACACGGAACTGCTTGTTCTCGAAAGTACAGGTTATTTGATTTGCAGCTATGGACATATTTTGACAAGTCTTGATTGCTGAGAATTACTAACTTGGATGGAACCCATCACCTGGCATTGCCAATATCCCAGCAGAATGCCAGGCCAGCTGGGTACCCTATACCCCCTAAATGGGCAGGAGGGACTACAGAGCCCTTAGGCCCACTGGAGGCTCCTCCTTCAGCCCCTCCTGAGTTCCGCCCATACTCATCTGCATGAGCCTCTGCCTTGGCCCATCCTTCTGCTTCCCTGGCTGCAATACTGGGAGCTTAAGAGCCTCAGGAGACCAGAACCCTCCTTTGGACTTTGCTTATCTCTCTCAAAAGCCCAGTGCAGACAGCAGAAGCAAGCAGAGGGACACACAGTTACCTGGTGAATTCAGGCAAATAAACATTTCACTGACTCTGGTGTTCGAAACCCCTTTCATATGTCTTTGGAGGGCGTGAGGTGGGGCACTCAGAGTACATCTTCCAGGCTGGCTGGTCATTAACCTCAATTTCCAACCCCTCGAGGCTGCCCTGCCCTCCCAGAGTTGGGGTCTCTCTGAGAATCATTACTCTAGGACCCTAGGGCAAATGCTCAACTGCCCCTGGCTCTGCCTCCACTGGGGCAGTGCTTCAGGGACCAAACTGAAGGCTAAGCAGCCCCCTCCTGGGGTTCTGCTTGCTGAGGCTCTGACCCCCCCCCCTCTCTGGTGCCTCCTAGAGCCTCCTTCCAAGTCCAAGAGTGTGGATTCTGAGGTGGGGGAAGGAGCTTTTAGGGGCAGTTCCTCTGGTTGCTATAAATCAGGTTTGTTGTTCTCTTCCCCTTGCTTTCTTCCTATATACCTCTTTTAAGCCTCTCAATGGGCAAAACACGGTCCCCTGTAGACTGTGCCTAATTGAGGGATGTTAAACCTTCTCACGGCTGGAAGTCAGCCTCTTTCTAAGCGTCCACTGGGACGAACCCAGTGCAGGAGCTAAATATAGAAAGGGCTCCCTCCTCCCCCAGCCTCCCCTGTCCTCATGGGCACTGGCACGGGCGGGTGAGAATCGATGCTGTGTGCTGTGTTTGGCGGTGGCAGGCTGCACGGAAGCCACCCCTGCTTAGAGACCCTTATCTGCACCTGCCAACGATTGGCTCTGATAAACCCTGACATACTGAGGACAGGAAGTCACCATGGCGACCTTGCAAAGCAGAGTGAGAGAGAAGACAGAGGCTTGGCTGTGTGAAGCTGTCTCAGGACACATTGAGCTACCAACCTCACAGGCTCCTAGCTACACAAACAGGGGTCCTGTCTCTCTACCTTAACCACACCAAGCCACTCAATAGTGTGGCTCAGGGGTGGCCTTGCTGTTAACTATGGGGGAAGCTATGTTATTCACACCGGAAGTCCATGGCATTCTCAGGGCTCTTCTGTGTGCCTCCCCAGAACACCAAGAATGGATGAATCAGTCCCTGCTCATCAGAGCCTTTCATGCTAAACCAGCCCAAATGACTGATTTAGAAACTGCGTGGTCTTGTTCTTTGAGTGGATTTCTGAGGCACACTCCAGAGTAGGCCCAGGTCTTCATTATCTCCACACACACCCTTTGATTAAGCATCTGTGACCACACAGGGCTGTGTGCTGGATACTGTATCCAACTGAAGAGGCCAGAGCAGAATACATTGATGGGAGACACATACCCAGAGCACTCAGGCAGTGAGCAAAACACAGAAACCACTTGTACCAACACCTCAGCCATCATCACAACCCTGTGAGTAACTGCTATGATTCTAACTGAAATATCAGTGCAGAGGAGTTCATTGCCTTTCGAAAGGACCCCAGTGACAGAAAGATGTTGAGTTTTCTAGCTCCAATGCTGGGCAATGAACACAAACCTGTAGCATCCGAACCAGCTGGGAATTCTTAAGTCCAGATCCCTGGGCCTCCCTCTGACCCAGAGATCTGATTTAGTGGGTTGAGGTGACTACTGTATCAGTCCTCAGGTGACTATGACATACAGTCTTCCTGAAACTCCGCTGTTCTAGAGGCAGGTGGGTCTCGTTCTCAGCAGGCCTCCAGGCCCCCTGGTTTGTTCAAAGAAGCAATGAAGCTGAGCCCCATTCAGCTCCCATCCCATCCCCATGAGAAGCAGAGTCATGCCATCCTTTGGGAGGGAGCCTCAGCTGCTGACTCTGGAAAGTTTGTAGCTGGGCATAGTAGTTAGTACATGCCTGCAATCCTAGCCTTCAGGAGGCTGAGGAAGCAGAATGGCAAGTTGAGGTCAGCTTGGGAAAGACCCATGTCCAAGGAGAGTTGGTCGTGTGCACGGCAGTGAATTATTCTAGGGTAATTCTCATGTGCAGTGCTTGCAGTTGAAACTCAAAGCTCTGGCAGCAGGAGTGAGTTGTCAGCAATCACTACCCAGCTGGGGAAGCGGGGGCCATCCACTGTTTGGCCTTTCATTTTAAAACCTGGTCCCCTTTATTGCTCTGTGTTCTTGGGGCTGTAAGTTCAGGAGGAGCCACAGAGCCATGCACTCAGATAGTATGCAAGGGCTTAGGGGAGTATGCTTATTAACCTTCCCTAGATCCCTTAAGTCTGAAGAAGAGCTAGCAGACTACGGGAAGGTGTGGAGGTGGAAATCCCTGGTTTAAGGTAAATGTGGGGCACAGAGCATCTCCATAAAACATCTATGATTGTGAGTACATGTTCCTACTAGGTGATGGCGCATCTTACTTGGCTTGTGTTCTGGAGCCCATTTAAATCAGAACTTGGGGGCTAAGGAGATGGCTCTGTCAGTCAAATGCTGGCCTTGTAAGCAGGAAGACCTAAGTCCCATCCCCAGAACACACTTAAAAAGGCCAGACATGGGGGCATAGTAAGGCAGGGACAAGCTGATCTCTGGGGTTCTCTGGCTGGCCAGCCTAGACTACTTGGCAAGCTCCAGGCTAATGAGAAACCCTGTCTCAAAAAAAAAAAAAATATGGAAAACACATGAGGAACTTCGCCGGAGATTGATCTATAGCCTTCACCTGTATGCATGCACTCCTATGTACCAGCACACACACACACACACACACACACACACACACACACACACACACACACGATGATGATAATAATAAATGATAATGCAGCAAATGTCCTGACATCAGACTCTTAAACTGGCTTGTGAATCCATGTGAGAGTCTCATAACTTAATGTATGAAAAAGTGCTCACAGTAAAAAATTTCTGAACACACAATGCCCCCAACTATTTCCAAATCAAATTTGTAACAGATCTGAGATGGTTCTGGCAGCACCTGCCAATGTGTCATTGTGTGGCTTCGTTGTGATCTTGGTTCTGAACACAGTGTGCATATTGTCACACCATGCAACACCGTCTAAAAAACCTCCGCTCAGATTTAAGACTACAGCATGTTATGACTCGTGGTGTTTTACTGGACAGATGGAGTTTCATGCTCGTATGGAAAGGTAATGGTTTACTTACAGAAAATAAAGACTTTTAATGCTGTTTTACTGTCATTCCTCAGAGTGAAGGTTTGAAATTCTTATGTTTTGGGGTTGTATTGTGTTAGAATGTTTGATTTTAAACATCGTTGTTTAATGGGCCAGCAAGATGGCTCAGCCAGTAAAGGTGCTTGTCATGCAAGACTGGTGACCTGAGTTCAATCCCTAGAATCCATGGAAAGGTGGATCGAGAGAATGATTTCACAAAGTCATTTTCTGACTTCCACACATATAGTGTGGCATGCCTGCCCACACCCCCCACACTCCCCACACCCCCATACACACACATACACATACACCAATAATGACAAATTTAAAAGTTCTAAAATGTTACTTTGACATGCACCAATAATAATACATGTAAACATTTTAAAACTTGTTTGAGTTGCTGACTCCTGTTTCATTAAACTCAAGTTTGGCTTGAGATTAGGATAGAATTTCCAACAATTTCTATTTGTGCTAAACATACTTCTGCTATTCTGTATTGTATATTTATGTGAACGTATTCTCAGTGCTGGTAATTATAAGATCAAAACATCCAGGGCTGGAGAGATGGCTAAGTGTTTAATAGTTCACACTGTTCTTGCAGTGCGCTTGCGTGTGATTCCCAGCACACATGCCAGGAGGTTCACAACTGCCTGTAACTCCAACTCCCTGGCATCTGACATCCTCTTCTGACCTCCTGAGGGCACTGCATTCACATTCACAAACCCACACAAAGATATATACATTGTCAAAGAAACAAAATAAAAATATCTACCAATCCCTAAAACTACTGAAGACTCTCTATGGCCTTCAGTCTAGTATCAGGCATTCATACCTTATGCAGAAATAAACACATCTGTTTCATTAGTGTGAAAATTTGTCTTTATCTTTAGTAAAATTACATATATACTATGTATTTTATCTAAGAATTACTTTAAAATAAATTCATGATTTATTATGTTTAAATCTTTGATTTGCCTGCCTATTTTATAGATCTGTATACTTGGGGTTAAATACAAATTTCTTGGGTAAAGAGATGGTGTGAGTAGACTTTAAGAAGCTGTGGTCTAGTGGTGATGGTGCACACCTTTAATCCCAGCACTCAGGAGGTAGAGGCAGGTGGATCTCTGTGAGTTCGAGTGGTCTACAGAGAGAGTTCCAGGACAGCCAGGGCTATACAGAGAAACCCTGTCTTGAAACAAACAAGCAAAAACCAAAACCCAAAACAACAACAACGAGGAAGCTGTGCTCTAGACCCTGCCAACGGAGGGTCTCCATCGCCTTGGTTCTCCTGCCCTTCGCTGTAGCATCAATGGCTAGGGTTAGCACTTGACATTCACTTGTGGTGTGTACACCTCGCACATCATTGCATAATTAAAAACAAAGCGGAACCATTGCTACCATACCAGCCCTGTGTGTTGGCTTTGAATGTTGTCCTGACCCTGACCTGTTCCTCTCTCCGGGCTCTGCAGATGTTCAAATCTTGCTTTCCCCTATACGTTAGAGATGCCCTCTCAGACCAAATTGTGTTGAAGGTTTATTATTTTTTTCTGAGTCCAATTCACCTGTCTAGCACCCTTCTCCTGAACCTAGTGTGACCAACGTTATCATGATGCACCCTTGTACATGATACAAGGGGACCAGAGAAGCAGCTGTCAGTTAACTGCCATGTATGCAGCCTCCATCAGCCTTGGAGCTCTTACTGTCCCCTTTCTTTCTTCTGAAGTCCTGCTTTCCCTAGCTAGCTGGAACAACCACTCTCAATGCTGGCTGACGTCTCTTTGTCCTCAGCCTCAGACTTCACTCAGTGGGCAGCATTTCTGGCCTCCTGCCACGTGTTCTTTCATACTGAACTCCTGCCCCTCACATGCAATTGTTTATCTAGCTACCTTCTGCCCTTCATGGGGCACATGTGCTCAGTAAAGATCCATGAACTGGTAAGAAGAGAGTTGGCCACAGAGCTGTGCTCAGAGAGTCTTAGGGGTTGTCTTTAGAGGAATGAGAAGACCATGCTTTTTCTAGACATGTGCAAAGTGATGGGGGAGGAGCAAAGCCTCAGCACCAGGTGTCCCATGGCCTCTGGGCATTCACATCTAGGGCATTGCTTTTGTATGGGAACTGGTCGTGTTGACTGCTGACTGGCTTCTCACTAGGTAAATATGGCAGAAATGCAGGGACCTCAATTTGGTGGTTATAAGAAGACTGTGGCATCCATATTGGGGAATGGGGGCTTCTCTCTCTCTTGGATCGGTTGCTCTGAAATCATCTGCCAGCACCCTGTCAAGATGCAGGCCACATGGTGACGGACTTATGCTATTTAATAAGCACATGAGTCAAGCCTTTAGATGGTCACAGCTCTAACTCAACATTTTGACTTCAGCTACTTGAGCCAGAAGCACCCAGATACCACTAATCGATAACTGTATTCCTGACCCAGAGTCTACTAAACTAATGCTTATTGTTTTAATCAACTAAAGTTTGGAGATCTTTTGCTATGGAGAAACGAATGGCTGGTTATCCTATGACCTTCATGTTCTTTTTGTGCGAACACAAGCTGTGGGAGCTCAAGGGCTTTACTGCAGGCCAGTAGACCTGGAGGGGTAGCTGTGGATCCTGAGAGGAAGCAGCAGCCGGCAGAAGGCAAACAGCTTGCTAGTGTCCCATCTACTATTTAAAAGCTCAAATCCAAGCTCTTCCCATCTCTGTCCTATCTCCAGAATATACTCCACATCTTTGTACATCATCATCTTAAAAGTCAAGCACTCATTTCTCCAACTAACACATGTACAGCGGTTTCTCTGGACTAGCTGTGCTCAGGACAGGGCTTCTGGATTCCACAACATGGACAGAGTTGTCACCTGCACAGTTCTTTCCCTCTAGGTGACCCCGGATGCATATTGAGATAGACATCCTTTCTGCGTTGTTGGCTCCCCACAACACCTAGCCCACAGTTCAGCATTCTGCAAATATTTAATAATCCAAGAAGAGGACATGAAGTATTGCTTGTCAGAGGCATTTTAAAGACATACACAGGGACAAAAGTATGGGAGGTTGAGAGCTATTTGATTGACATCTAACATCTAATATATGTCTGGGGCAAGCAAGACCTTCCTGCATGTTAGTGAATTTAGCTCTAAAAGAATCTGCTTTTGGGATAAATACATTTCCCATTTCATCAGTGGGTAAATCAAGGTTTGGAGAGGTGCTCATGGGACACAGGAAAACTAATGGCCAGCACTAGTGGGATGGTCTGAATTAGCTTACTTAATCTGAATTCTCCTCTGGCAAGGAGGGAGGCAAACAGAAACTAGGTAAAGTGACCACATTTACACTTCAGCAGAACCATCAGCAGAGTCCGGGACTCGGAGTCAGGCGCTGTTGTCTTTTCACTTTTTTCTTGATCACTATTTATTTCGTGTGTGTGTACAATGGAGTGGTGTGCACACGTGTCACGCTGAGTCTATGGTAGTGAGAGGACACAAGGGAGTCAGTCCTTTCCTTGTGCTGTGTGAGTTCTGGGGATGGGACCTAAGTTGTCAAGCTTGGAGGTAAGTGCCTTTACCTCGCTGGTCGCTGGTCTTGGCACTGTTATTCTAAGCAGTGGGAATGGTGATGCCATAATTACAGGTGAGGTGTGGACTCAGCCTCACCCCATACTGGTTTCTTCTCCCGCCCTCCTTCTTTGGTCCACCCAACTGAGCTCTATCCTTGGGAGCCAGTGACACTTTCCAATGTAACCCCAATTTACTTCTTTTGAGTCATTCTTTGACTTCATTTAATTCATTTTTTTCCCTCTTCAAAAATGAGGAAGCCAGGGTTGGGAAGAACCTTGATATCCACATAAAATCCAAGCACAGTGGTATACATCTGTAACTCTAATACTGAGGGTGGGAGAACAGAGACAGATGGATTCCTGGAGCTTGCTGGCCATCCCATCTATCTGATCAAGCTCCAGGTTCAGTGAGAGACCCTTGTATCTAAAAACAAGGTACATAGTGATTGAAGACACTCAACATTGACTTCTAGCCTCTACATAAAAATACACGTGAACAGGTGTGCACATATTCATAACACACACAGGGGGGAGAGACAGACAGACAGACAGGCAGAGGCAGAAAGACAGAGGGAGAAATCAGAACTCTCTTCTAGTCCATTCTATGGGGAGACTTCCGCATCCAGCCTATTAGCCATCCTGATGATGGGGACAGATATATGTGGAGAAAAGGATGAAAGAAGACGTAGGAATAAAGTAATAGTAATTAAAAAAAAAATCCCTGAGTAACAAGGAGCTTCTCAACAGATGAAGTTTTGTGTTAAAATGAGAATAATCTCCAGGTCCTGTGCTTCCCTCTACCCCCTCTCTGACAGTAGAAGAAAAATGTGAGCTGGCCAGTGATGAGGTTTCCATCGGCATCAGTGGAGTTTAGAATCCCAAAGGCAGCTTCTCAATTCTGAATTAACATCCTTTCTTCCTGGGCACAAGAAGGTCTATGTTTCTCTCTTCTCCTCCTCAGCCCCACACATGCTCTTTCATGCAAGTCAACAGTCCTGCCCTACAATAGGTGTGATTGCTTCCCATTACGTTGTCATGGAAACGCCCATTGCCATCTGGGGGTTGGGGAGGTGGCAGCGGAAACAAATGAGTGGCCAATCAGGCTTTCCAGGAAAGTCTTTGCGTGATCCACTGCTCACTGCCAACTGTGGAGGCCGGATGGAATAAAGGGTAGTGTAGGAGGGTCCTGTTGATGGGCACAGTGTTGGCGTCCCTCCCGATTACACTGAGGGAAAAGACAGAGGGACACTTGGTGTTAACATGAATGTGCTGAGTGACAGATTATTAATCTGCTTGTGGAGGGAAACAGAGCAAATGGCTAGTTGGAGAGCCACAAGCCCCCTAGTGCTTGAACTGTCACAGGATTCATGACACGTGAGAGGGGCTAGTTGTTTTCTGTGCCAAAGGTTATAGAACCCAGTGCCATCATGGTCCCTGCTTTTTCCTGCACCCCTGCCTACAAATTGAAAAGTCTCATTGCAGGATCTTGCATGAGTGGCTTTGTCATCCTTGCTGGCCACAGCTCTCAGCTTGTTTTTGTTTTCTCCTTCAGCACGTGCGGGGTCATAGCAGCATGCCCTTTGCAGGCTTGGTGGGGGGCTGGAATGAGGTCATGGCAGGCTAGGTGCCTGTTCCCAATAAGCACTTGATGGATTTCAGCTACCACTGTTACACCTGGCCTCGGATCTCTGGGCTCTTGGAACGGTACTCCAGCTCTGGCTCCCCAATTCCCTACTTCAAATCTGTGCTCTGGGGGATAAACACAGCAGGAGTGAACTTCTGGTGGCCTGGGAGCCAGCTATAGGTTTTCCCTGCAAGAGACTTCCAAACTCAGCCACCTCCCTAAGAAACATAGCCAATGGCACCTTCTCTGAGCACATGGGTCTGAGGGGAGTGGCAGCTTGATACTGTTCTCAGGACAGCTATTGACTTCATACCACCTTCTACTGTGTAGTCCCTTTAACTGCCCCAGGAAGGCATATGGATGGGATGGGCTTTAGAATGAGGTACCCCATCATCCTCAAGCAGACTGCAAGATCAGGTGAGCATCTCTCAGGCTTGCTCTTGTCCCAATACAGATGCTCACCACGGAGCCCCTGGGGCATTCTGATCCAGAGCAGGGAAGACAGCCAGCCAGATCAGGCAGCTGAGGTCGACTGGAGTAATTAATCCTAAAGGTTACCAGTGCCTGTCCTGCTGGGGAGCAGGAATCCAATTACCCACAGTGACAGCAGCTTAGTCCCCAGGGACACACTCGTCTGCAGGGTGGCTGGACAACCTGTCTACTTGAAATCTTCCTGAGAAGACAGCCCAGCCTCATCCTCCACTTCTTCCCACCATCCAGTCTGGTTCAGAGCTTAGCTGACCGGAACCACTCTGGATCACAGGACAAAGGGTTGAACTCTGGGAGGTTGGACCAGGGCTGCTTTTAGAGGCCTCCTAGGAGGTGCCTGTTTGCCTTGTAGAAGGAACAGAGACCACAAGAGCTGAGCCAGACCTAGAAGATAAGTCAATAGTAGGCGGGAAAGAGAAGCAATGTGGGACTCCAAATGAGTTTACTTGACCATTAAATAAATATGCAAAATTATGCAGATGGGAAAATGGGCACATAATTTTCAATCAATTGCTCTGGCATCATCTGAAATAGATCTGTGGTTCAGAATAAGGAGAACAGTGGGAGAGAATTCTGGCTCCCTTTCCCCCATCATCCTGAGGAATGCAGGGTAGGAAGTAAGGAGGGCGGGAAGACGGTATACTCTGTAAGGTGGTGCTGGCTCAGACAGAGATAAGCTCGGGCATGTCTAGAACTTCCACCCTGGGCAAAAGTGCAAAAGAAGCCAAGTCTTTTGCATGGCTGCCACCAGGGAAAGAAATCTGACTTTTGTAATGCAAATTGGCTTCCTGGCTTGAAAGAACATGATTAAAATGATATGTTTCAATGTGGGAGCCAGACAGCAGATCTGGTATTGGAAAGCAGCAGCAGCTGCTGCTTACACACAGGGGTGTCTACAAGGTGTATGGAGGAGTAAGTAGAGAAATATTTGCTGCGGCTTGGGGGCCTCTGAGTTGTTAGCATAGGCCATTGTGGTGGGACCATATAAACCTAACCACGACCTGGGTATAGGATAAGAAAGGCTGAGTGCCTCTTCTCTCTCTCCTGTGAAGGATTCTCTTCAGTCTGAGATTGACCATTTTCTCTACCCATTCAACATTTACTGGGTACCATTGCCATGTGCCAAGACAGGCAAAGTCCTTGACCGTGAGGAACTGACGGTTTAGTGAAGACTGCCGACCAGGGCTCAAACAAGAACTCTGCCATTTACAAAGACATGTCATTTTGGGGAAATTACTTCAGCTCTCTGTGCCTTGGTTTCTTCAATTTTCTAATAAGGAGAAATGAAAGTACATGCCACTACAATACCATGATGAGGGCTGAGTTTGCCTTCTTGTCTTTGAACAACTAAAATATCATACAGAGTACATGATAGAGACATTTTCAAACAATGAACAACCATTTCCCCACTTTACTGCTATCACTCATTTCCAGGCTCAGCACAAAGAAAGGGGACCCAAATAAACACAGCCCAAAACTTCTAGCACATGAGAAGATCGGAATGCTTAAAGTTGAATGCCAAAATGTGCTCTGGAGATCTGAAAGTGCTCTCTTAGTGTACATACGCTGATTGGAACACACACGGAGTGAAACTCCACATGAAGCTGGAGAAAGACCCCCTGAAGCAGTCCACGGCTGGGAAGTTCATGATCCCAGAGCCACTATGCTTGGGCTTCATGGTAAGTTTTCAAAGCATCCAATAATGTTCAGAAAGTTACCACTTGAGATAGCTAATTTTGGTTGTCAACTTGACACACCTCTGAAGAGGAACATTTGACTGAAGGATTGCCTCTATCAGACTGTGGGATACCTGTGGGACACTTTCCTGATTGCTAACTGACATAGGAGGACCCATCCCACTGTACATAGTATCATTTCTAGGTGGGTAGACCTGGGCTGTAGAAGAAAATTAGCTGAGCTTGCCATCAAAACCCAGCCAGTGGGCAGCGTTCCTCCAGGGGCTCTGCTTCAAGCTTCTGCTTTGAGGTCCTGCCTTGACTTCCATCTACCTGTAAGATGAACTAAGTCCCTTCCTCTCCAAGTTGCCTTTGGTCAGGGTGTTTATCACAGCAACAGAAAACGAACTAGAATGTCTACCACATGTAACAGGACTAAAGAGCCCTCAAACGGGGAGATACTAGATTTCCTACTTCGGCTTTAGAAGTAGCAAACTGATCTCAGGCCTGGCAGTGGTGGCACACGCCTTTAATCCCAGCACTCAGGAGGCAGGGCCAGGAGGATCTCTGTGAGTTCGAGGCCAGCCTGGTCTACAGAGCAAGATCCAGGACAGGCACCAAAACTACACTGAGAAATTCTGTCTTGAAAAACCAAAAAAAAAAAAAAAAAAAAAAAAAGCTGGACCATAACTGCAGTGTTGGGGGTAGGGTGGCTCTCTCTGGCACTCATTGACCAGCTCGCCTAGCTCCAGACTCAATGAGAGACCTTGTCACAAATAATAAGGTGAAGAGTTGTTGAGGAGGATATACGACATCAAACCTCTGATCTCCACATTTACACACATGCATGCACCCACATGTACATGTGCACACACAGGGATAAATACCACATACAAACACATGTCAAAAAGAAAAAAAAAAAAAACAACCCCAATGAAATATCTAGAAATGAAAAAAATATCTGAAAAGAAAAACTGTAAAAATGAGATAAACAGCAGCTCAGACATACCAGAAAAATCAGCGAGTGTAAAGAAACAAGAAATTAAAAAAAAATCCAAATGGAAGCAAAGAGTAGAAAAAAGAAGAAACACAGATAGCACCAATAACACAAGACATTAACAAATCATCTAATATGCATGCAGTTGGAATCCCAGGCAGAAAGGGAACAAAGAAAAAAAGTGAAGACATGATTAGAATTGGCAAAAAAAATCTACAAACCCACTCATTCAAGAAACTTACTGATTATTCAGTAAGGCCAAGAAAAGGCAAACTATACAAAGGCACATTATAACTAAATTACTGAAAAACAGTGATAAAGAGAAAATTCTTGAAATTGGCCAGTGGGAAAAGGGCATTATATATAAATGGAATATATAAAGGAACAAAGGCAAGGTGGAAGACTTCATTATCATAATGTACACAAGACAGAAGACAATTAATTTTTAAAGACTGATAGGAAAAACTCTCAACCTAGAGTTCTGTATCCTGGAAATATAAATTCAGAAGTAAAATAAATACTCCTTTATATTAAAGCTGAGGTAATTTGTCACTACCAGATTTGCCTACAAGACACTAAAGGAAGTTCTCTAGGGAAAAAGAAAGTGATACAAGTTAAAAATTTGAATCTTTTCAATGGAATGAAAATCACTAGGAATAAAAGATATGTGAGTAAACTGAAATACATTTTCACTCATTTAAAATTTTTCCTTGAAATGTGATCTATTTAGAGCAGAAAGTTTTTATTGTATTGTAGGATTTATGAGACTTAGTAAAAACATGACTCTATCACAAAATAAAGGAGGTAGAAAACTACAGAATATGTAGTTGTAAGATCTTTTATAGTGCACACAAAATATTTTAATATATAAAAGTAGATGCTGATATGTTGTTAGGTATATTGTAAACCATAGAACAGAACTTTAAAATAAAGTGAAAAGACACAGCTAATACACCAACAATGTGATTAAATATAATATCCAATATTAAAAAACACAAAGGAAATCAAGAACAAAATACAAAACAAGGAGGAAATAAAAATAAATACCAAGATATTATAGCTAAACTAATCTACATCAATATTTCATTAAATATAAATGGTCTAAAACTTCAATTAAAATCAGAGGAGGTTGTCATACTGGATGATAAAAAGCAAGACTCATTTACATGCTATCTATAAGGAAAACACTTGAAATATGAAGATATCAGTAAGTTCAAAGGACAGGAAAATATATTTAAAAAATTGTTCAGAACAAAACTACAGATTCTATATCAGACAGATTTTAGAACAAGAACTATTTTTAGAGGTATAGAGGAGTATTGTATGATTTAAAAACCAGGTCACCCATCAAAAGACTGTAACAATACTGAATATATATGACCTTTAATATGGTTTCAAAACATATGAAATATAAACTGATAGGAGAAATGAACTAGCCATCACTAGAGTGAGACAGTCTTCTGAAAATCAGTAGGATTGTGGAAGATCAGAACAATCCCATCAACCATCTGAACTTCATTGACATAATTAGGACTCTCTACCCCTACACCTCACAATCCACAAGTGCATGTGTGTGAAATCATTGACTTAGACAGGTCATATAGTAGGCTATAAAATTAGTCTCAGGTTTTTAAAGTGGAATAAAAATTACAAAGTCCTTCTTCGACCATAAAAAAAAAAAAAATCAACTAGAAATAAGATTTAGAGAGCTAGCTGGAAAGTAGTCAATATTAGCAGAATAAGTAATGCACTTCTCATGAATCAAAGAAAAAAATCACAAAACTTGAAAAAAAACTTGGAACTGAAAGAAAAATATGAATACAAAGCATCACACATGCTCCTCTGTAATAGCTAAAGTGGCACTTGGAGATTAATTTATGACATGAGATAATTATGCTATGAAAAAGGACCTAAAATCAATGATCTAAGCCTCTACCTTAAGAAATTAGGAAAAGATAATTGAAACCAAAGTACCAGCAGAAAAGAAACAATAAAGACAGTGAAGACAAATGTGACCAAAAGTTTTCCCTATAAAGATGAACACAAAGGCCTGCTTTCAGTATGGCATCTACCTGCCTCAAAAAGGTCAGTGTAGCCCAGTGAGATGGTCCAGTGAGTAAAGATGCAGCAGATTGGATTCCTTAGCCCCACACTACTAGTTGTTCTCTGAACTCTGTGCAGGCATTGTAGCACATGTGCCCCCTACAGACATAAATAAATAAACAAATAAACAAACAAATAAATAAACAAACAAACAAATAGATGTTAAAAACGGGGCTGGAGAGATGACTCAACCATTAAGAGCACTTGCTCTTCAAGAGGACTCAAGTTCAGTTCCCACACCCACATAAATCAGCTCACAGCCACCTGCAACTTCAGCTCCAGTAGATTTGACACCTTCCCACCTGCACATACATGACATACATAACAACACACAAATAAAAACACACCTTGCAACAAAACAAAAGCTAAGTATTGTAAAAAAAAAAATCATACCAATAAATCTGAAAATGTAGATGAAGAAATGTCTTGAAAGACATTACAGACAGCACTACCAAAACTCACTCAAAGAGGAATAGATAACTTAGAAGACCCTGGTTCTCTCTCAAATAAATTATGTTTCTAATATACATCCTTTCCACAAATTTAGGTACAAATTACTTCATTAATAAAGTCTACCCGATATTTAGGGACAAAATAATACCAACTCCATATAAATTCTTCAGTGTAGTTCACTGTTATCAGTGGATAGAAAGAAGCCCATTTAAGTAGGTGTAGCAAAAGCTTTCAGCAAAATCCTATACTCATTTTTAACCCAAAACCACAATAAACATTAGCAAGTTTTATCAGCTGGAAAACTGGTTTTTACACAAACCTACAGCTAGCGTCACACTTGGAGACTAAGAACATCTGCTTTCACCATGTCTGTTCACCATTGTATTTGACACTGTAATGAAACAGCTCCAGCCCATGTAATAAGGTAAGAAAAATAAATGAAAAGCACAGGTTAGGGATGTAGAAGGAACACCCTGTATCTATTGGCACCCTTCCTGCTCATCCATTCAAGTCCTCATTCTCAGTGGAAACTATACAGACTACAGTATGAGGATTGGCCTCCAAGTGCCTAGAGTAGCTCCCAATACCTGCTCAGCAGATGACCTGCTACTGATTCAAATGGTGACAGAATGGAGATCACATTATAGGAACCTGTTCTGGCTAAAAGAAGGGCTGAGAGAAAAATGCCTCCTTGCCTATGAGACAACCATGAGGGTATGAACTGGGAGAGCCACTATAAGATGGGAGAAACATAAACCTTCACATTCCACCCTATAAAAGCTTTTGCACTCAAAATGATCTATAATCCTTTAGTGAGCTTGGGAGAAGATAGCTCAGAGAAAACTATCTCAAAATAGTGGACAGAAGGCCATCAGGGCTGTCACCCTGAGGGCACCAGCTGTGGTATAAAATGGCATAGAAGAGGAAGCAGGTCTCATTGGGTAAGGCCTGGAATACCATGGTTGGATTTTATTCAAGTGCTCCATTTTGTTTCTTACCAAAGAGGACCCCAAACCATGTCAGGTGTTATCCCTGAAGCCGGCTACACAAACTTACATATTATGAAATACAAGACTCTCACAATTATAGTTCCTCTGATCAAACCCATGCTGATTCCCCTTACCAACAGTCTTACCAAAGAATGGATCCAGTGAATGGTGGTACCTTGTCTGGCATCTTTGGGCTGGCAGAACTTGGATGGATTTGAAAGAAGGGCTGCCTGTGTTTTTGGACATGAGTGGCATTGCCCTTGAAGTAGTTGAGTGTATGTGGAAGGGAGGATGGGAGTATTTTGAGGCCACATTAGGAGCTTGGTTGTTGATATATCGAGTAAGCATAGGGAATAGTTTAGTGACCTGGGACTCTTTTTGAATTAGGTCATGTACACCCCCATCTAATAATGCATTTGGCAGCTTACCTTTACCTGCATGGACTGTTCACACACACCCTTCCAGCATCATCTATATCAGGCTACTAGTATACCTCTTCTGAACAATAGATTGATTACATTTCTCTTCCTAATGACCATCAGTCTTGGGACAGTTTCTTTCCAAACATATTCACAATACATCCCATCTCCAGGGTAAGTGGGCTAATCCAGTCTGAATTGGTTTGAGATATAGGCACTATAAGATAAAACTGTGTCCTCAAGTAACCTTTTGGGAGAACCCCTTGTTTACTATCTCATGCCTGTGCATAGTTGGGTATATATACGATTAAAATCAGATTCTTTATGGGAACTGACATGCCTAGTAGAAAAATGATTATATGACCTTCTATAAATCAAAACAGAACATAACCCTCATCATGCTTCTTAGTTGCCAGACTCCTCTGCTGTGGGATAATGCTTTTGTACACTGGTTTAATAAAACGCTGATTGGCCAGTAGCCAGGCAGGAGATATAGGTGGGATAAGCAGACAAGGAGAATTATGAGAAGAGGAAGGTGAGACAGGAGATGCCAGCCTCCCTTCCAGGGAGCAGCATGTAATGGCACACAGGTAAAGCCACGAAACATGTGGCAACATATAGATTAACAGAAATGGGTTAGTTTAAGTGTAAGAGTTAGTCAGTGGTAGGCCTGAGCTAATGGCCGAGCAGTTTTAATTAATATAAGCCTCTGTGTGTTTACTTGGGTCTGAGCAGCTGCAGACCGGGTGGGACACAGGAAAACTTCTGACTACACTCCTCCTCCTCTTGAACTCCATAAAAGGAATACCCAAACAACAATCAGGGACTGTGAGTGTCTTCACTCATGTGGCCTGCTGCTCCCTTGCAGTGCACTCTGATCCTTTTTATTGCTTAGCTTTAAATAAAGTTCCCTTATTACTTTTGCTAATCTAGGCGCTTATTTCAATTCCTTGAATAAGAGGCTGTGGACCTGAAAACATCTGACCCCACCAGTCATGACCCCTCTCTCTGCTCTCTATTTTTCCTGGGGGAGGAAGGGAGCCAAGGATACCTTTGCCCTGAGGCCCCTCCAGCTAAATCTACCTGATGTCCTGGGGGAACATAAGAGAGGAACCTGTCTGAACTCTCTATTGACCAAATGAAGGCTCCCAACCCCTGCCTGTGTTCACTCAGATCTTGGACACTCAGCAGACAGGTTGGAAATGAGCCCCTTGGGAGGACAGGACAGCAGTCCTGACCCAAGGGGGAGAGGTCACCTTCCCTATGCCCGACCTTGCACATTCTTCCCGCATCTCTGAGAAATAATCACACTCCTCACCCTGAAGAAACACAGTCAACAGATTCTGGTTTCCTAGATACGCCAGAGGCTTCTAAAAATAGCCAGGCAATGACAAAGCAAATTGGCATATGGACTGCAAATAATTCCAGTACCAGCTTGCTTGGCAGGCTCGAGCCCCCCTGGTGGAGTGCTGCCTCCTCCTCCCTCCCCAGTTACTGAAACCAGTTCTTGCTGTGAACACCCCAGCCCAGGCAGGGCAGCTGTGGCCTTGTGTCTGTCCCCAGGGCTAGTCAGACCTGGGTACTGAAGCCACTCCAGCCATTCTCCATCCTACCATCCTGTGTCCCACCCAACATGTCCTCCTCCATGCCATATTTGAAAGCTGGCTGTCGGACCAAGTCTAGCCATATCCAACTCCAGATGTGTCTAACATCACCAGGCGACTGGTTCCTTCTTTCATGACTGGAGCAGGGCTCCCTTGCCACACTGGTTCTTCTCTTGACTAGAATAAGACACTATGCACAATAACCTTTATTTTGGCTCAAATGTGCTTTAGGCCCCCAGAGGAAGGGGACCCCAATACAGGCCCATCCCATCTTAACTGGTTAACCCCATCTTCTGCACAGCAGGAAGCTGGCTGTTTGACTAGCTCCAGGTTGGGCAGCACACTCGGCACAGGAATTCCTGGGGCACACAGGTTCCTGCCCTGAAGCAGGATTGATGAACACACCAGCCACTTTGCTGGGTGATTCTTACTAACTGTCACATTTGTTTGTCACTCAGCCTCTGTAACGAGCCCACAAAGGAGGCATTCTTATCTCTATAAACATATTATGTTATTCTTACCATGAACTCCGCAAACTGAGGGGAGCAGCTCATAGTCACCACGCAAGAGAGACAGTGATAGCTGAGAAGTGCAGCTAGACTTTGCTTCTACCACCCTGCGGCATAAGGGCCAGCCACGGACTCTCTCTCTACCTAGCCATAGCATCCTCCCTCGGGTGGTACCCGAGACTGTGTTGGGAGGGCTATTTATAGAGCTGAAGCCGGGATGGAGGGACCGAAATGAGGCAGGCCTGCAGGGGAGAGGAGTGAGTGGTAGACTAGTGAGCACTCACAGGCCTGTGGAAGTAGAAGAGAGACAGGAAAAGGAGCGGCCTGACTGGAGCAGTTATCACAGCAATTCCCAGAGGCAAGGGGCGGCGGGACACACAGACCCCTCTCTCTCTCTTGCCTTGCTCCCATTGGCTCAGGTCAGCAGGTGGGAAGGGAACCATCCAGGGAACAGAGTGGGCTGGGGAGGCAGAGCACAGAGGGATGAGCGGAACTCCCGGGACTGGAAGAAGATGTGAAGACATTCAGGACAAAGTCTCCCTGGGTGTTCAGAACTCCCTAAGCCAGAGGAGTTCCGGAAGCATCTACTGCAAGACAGAGGAGGGTGAAAGACAGGAAACTGTAACTCAGTTGGGCCTCTTTGCATACACTTTTAATTTGGCAAATTATTTTGTAATTGTTTTTTAAAAAGTCATACAATTGCAAAAAACTATCACCCAGTCTATTGTCTGCCTCAGTCTCACCTTCTTCACCTCTGTTCCCTGGGATGAGTCCAACAGCTGTTATTTAATGTCATGTGTTGGCTGTGGAGCGGCCAAAGGGCCCTCTCCACTCTTGCTCTCCTCCTTGGTTGTGAGAACACAGACCTGTGCTCCCAGCAGAAGTGTTTCCCACACAGCCACAGAGGCCAGAACCACCGGTGCCTAACTGTGAGTAGTGACCACTGACCCATGGGTAACACCACAACAGGACTTCACACGTCTGTGTCTGTAATGCTCACAGCAGAAAGGTGGGGCAGGCAATGCCTCTGTTCCCGCTCCACAGATGAGGAAGCAGGTAGACAGAGTGTGCCTTCAGGGGCAGGGGCCCCTCTGCCGAATCAGCTGGTTTCCAAGATTAGAAGGACAAGGCCAGGGGCTCTCATTCCCTTTATGTGCCTGCTTCTAGAGGGGTCCCCTGTGTTTCAAGCTTCTCTGGGAGACAAGGGCCCAGGAGGGAAGGAGGGTTCTGTAATGCAGCCTTGTCCTGGGAGCAGTGGCTTGCTTTTAACCCCTGTTACTCTGCCCATCCCTGATTTAGCGTCATTTCCAACACCCAGTCGCCAGCTTCCTGCATTGTTTCCTGTGTTTCAAATGTTCAGAAGGAACCAGGTGACACACCCTTGTAATCCCAGCACTTGGGACATAAGAGCACCACTATGAGTTCAAGGCCAATCTGAGCTATAGTATGAGACCTCTTTCTCAAAACACTAACCAACCAAACAACAACAAACCCCAAAGACTCTGAGTGGCCCCCTCTGCTTGTCCAGTCTGAACTTGGACTGGATAGAATGCTGTGCAGGCCCCAGCTGACTGTATAAGGCATAGCTGGGATTCAAGTTCAGCTCTCAGAATTCTACTTTCACCTGCTGCATCTTAAGCCAGAAATCATCTGGGTCCCAACTTCCTGCTTAACTAAGGCCCAGAACTGGGAAGCAACTTGCCTAAGGCTACTATCATAGTTTACTTCAGAGTAACTAGCTCAATGGACAGGTCCCCCAACTTTTCCAGGGGCTTTTTTCCTCTCTGACACCATCAGCCCCTATTTCCTGCTGACCTTTGGTAGGTCCCTGCTTCTTTTCATAGCTAGTTTGCCTTTGAACTAAAAGGCATCCTGGCCTCACCTTCCTCGAACTGTTGGGGGATGGCAGGCTAACCTAAGGCACCGAGTCCCTGCCCACATCTGTGAATGTCCAAACCTACGATATCAGGGTGGTGGTGGGGAGAGTGATACCATGTAGGCACATGCACAACAATTAAAAAAAAAAAAACTCACTTCCTGCCCCCACTGTGACCTGGAAACTCACTCTGGGGCTTCCCTGTCTCCAACTATTTGTTGCCTTGAAACCCAGAAATGCTTCCAGGCAGCCCCGATTTGTCCAGGATGAGCATGAAAGAGGTGTCTCCATTGTGAACTACAGCCTCCTTTTGGCATCTTTAATGCATGAGCATGGTGGGGCAGCACAGGAGGAAGGAAGGGAGGGAGGCATTGCCTAGAATCCTAGAGTAAATTGAGATTCCAGCCAGGTGTAGCACAGCTAGCAGATTCAGTTTGTGCATGAGAAAAGGCTGCTGTCAGGGATGGAGGGACTCTAGCTACCCGGCAGACCACTGTGCACTGACAGCACTGTTGAAATTCCACCAGCTGTTACTCCTGTCTGTCCATCCATCCATCCCTGCATCCATCTTTGCCTCCATCCATGCATCCATCTAACAACTGCTCACCAAGTGTACTCCAGAATTAACAGTGAGTCCTGCTCAGAGAATTTAGGTTTAAATCTGTCCTCCGCCCTATAGTCAGTTTAGGACTTTGGGAAAGATACTTAATCTCTTTGTGCCTAATGTTCTTCCTTTACACGTGATAATAACATTCATCCCCTACATTGTTAAGAGAGTTAAATTAATACATGCAGGGGCTTAGAACAGTGATTGGCTTACAGGAAGTATGCTGAAACCTTGCTGAATGCACTGGCTCTGAAGACAGATGTGAGTCGAAGTGCTACGTCCACTGGCAGGTGGTTGGATGGCTTTAGACAAGTTACTTGACCTCTCTGCACCGTGATTCCTCATCTACCCATGAGTTCCTTGTATGGTAGTTGTAAGAATCGATGAAATAGTGATATAGTCTAAGCGTTTATATCACTGGGGTCCTCTGCTGGCCCAACAGCCCAGCCCTGAAGGCTAATGTTTGGGGATAACTCAAGCTTCTATACTCAGGGCTGATCACCACAATAGGCTTCAGATGAACACTGGTACTCTGGGTATGAGATCCGGTCGAGCCTGGCTCTGTCCTTAGCTGTGTGACCACATGCAAATGTCAGGTCTTACAACAGCAGGTTCTACATCGGCAAAACAAAAGAGGCTGGAGCTTATGGTTCCTACGGTTTCTTTCAGCTCAGTCATCCCATGAGGCATGTGACGCTCTTCCAGTCTCTTTGCCTCCACAGTCCTGCCTCATCTTGAGACCAGTGTGCAGAATGGAAAACAGTTCACAGGGCAGACTAGCCTGGGCTAATGCCGATGAGAGCTGGCAGAGGGCTCTCCTGGCCTCTCATCATTGCTCTAGGCTGGAAGTCCAAGGCCCACCACAGGGGCCACAGTCTTCATTCTGTGCCTCACTGCATTCATGGTAATTACTTCTGCTTTTCTGGCTTGCTTTGGGCAGTGTCCTACAGGAGTTCCAGGACTTAGGAGCTTGCTATGCAACCTGTCTACCCTGGAGTTCAGACAGGAATCTCACCCAGGCCACTGCAGGTGTACACATGACCTTCTCACTTCCATTTCCCAAGTCCTAACTCTGCGTTCTACCATCCAAGGGAACATCTTGGTGATTTATTTCTATGCCATCAGCTAGGAAGGCCACACATATTTGCATATCAGAGCCATCCAGGTCTATGACCTTATTCTGCATACCTCAATAGAGAAGAAGGTCCTTGGGGCTTCCATCCTGGGCAGCAAGTGACCACCCCCGCCCCTTACCCAACCCAGCCTCCTGAAGTCACAAGCATTGTTTTAAGTGAGGGAGTGGGTAATCTGAAAGTCAGAGGACAGTGATAGGCAGAATTTCTGAGCTGCCCCTCAAATGTGCCCTGGGGCAAGGCTCAGCAGTGCGACCTGTATCAGGCTGTTCTTGGTACATGATCAGTTGCAAGCAAATGGCCTGTATGGGCACTAGCTCCTAAGGGCTGTGCACAATACTTCCATCCCTCTCTGTCCCTGCTCATACCCACCTGGCAAAGGCTCTCCAAGTACCTGTGCCCCAGGCATGCAGGGGAAGGTTGTAGCAGAGAGGTAGCTACAGTGAACACCTCCTTCCAAGGAGCCCCCAGTCTGGAAGGAAAGGTCATAGGTATATAAACAGAATAGTTATAGCAGCGTGTGCTAAGTGGCATGCTTAGGGAGCATGAAAGTTTCTGAAAAACATGTCTGCAGACTCAGGTAACAGAAGCAGCAACAAAGCTTCATCAGATTGCCCAGGAAGATTTCGTCCTTTATGCTTTAGATCCTGGAGTTTCCTTTCACGGTTGTTCACATGTGCATAAGAAGCCAAGCCACAGGTTAGAAGTTGGGGTCTCAGGTCTACCCAAGGGTAAGATAGGGCAGAGCCACCTCAAAAGAATAGTCAAGGATCCTAGTGCTTAGGAAATTCCCTCCAACCAGGGCTTTGTCAGACTTCAGGGCCAGGACAGAGTTGGCCCTGGATGGCCTTGGTTTGGGAAGAGCCAAGGTCTGGCTGCTGCCGCTCTGGGCTATTTCAGGGCACAGCATACTTGAGAAATCACATCCTGACCTGTCCTCCAGGCTGAGGCTCCTTTGCACTTGATTCTTTAATTTCCCTGGAGGGGAACACATTCTGCTTCTGGCTATGACCCTGAGAGGGACAAGAGCATCCTCCATCCTGACAGCCCTCATGTGTCCCCACTCTGCCAGGGAACACTTCTGATAGACATGTCCATGGAGCCCAGCAAGGTGAAGGCAATCTTATCTCTATCTCATGGACCACCCAGCATGACCAGGGACCAGATTCAGAGGTTGGGTGATGCTTCATCCTCTCCTCAAATGCACGTTGACCTCTGTGCTCAGATGAATGGCAGGGATCCAGGCAAGACAAGGAAGGGGCAAACCAGCTGCAGTCCACTTGCAAGCTGTGCATGCTTTTGTTGCTGCAGGAACAGCCCCCTGGGTAGGCACTCACGTGTGTGAGTTTCCATGAGACATGCTGATCATAGCAAGCACGGTCTCTTGCCTAGTGTGCCAGACCGACCAATTTCTCTGGGGGAGGAAGTCACCTTTGACCCAAGCAGCTGAGTCATGTTCTGGTTGTTGAATGGAAGGCAAGAGAGGCCACCTGACCCACAGAGGAGCTTTCCATACAGGGGCAGGCCAGAGCACAAAGATCCTGGCCAAATCACACTTCCCTGACCAAGGCTTGTCCCTAGCCCTTGTCTGTCTGGACAGGACACCAGAGAGAGAAACCAGGAGCTGTGGAGCAGTTCTTGACAGCAGTGGCTGACTTGCAGCTCACACTTCATCAGACACTCTGCTACTACAAGCTGGACCCTTCATTTGATCCTCATAACACTTTCACTATTGTATTTGGGCAGTGGAAGGTGATCAGACTGGTTCAGTGTGACCCAGTAGTAGGCTCTGAGTCAGAATCTAAACCCTAGAAATAGGAATGTAGATCCTGGGTGCTTCCAAGTGCATTGTATCCTCTGGAAGTCTTCATTTAATGTCATAGGCAGGAAAAAGGTTTTGTGACTAACAAGAAAAGTTCTGGAGACAGGGATTGTAACTGTATGACCTTCAAGGCCCTCCCGGGGCCTCAGCTTCATAGTGGGAAAAAGTCCTGTAAGTGGGATAAGAACATCTGGCTAAAGAAAGAAACTGGAGGCTGGCTCAAGTCTGTAATCCCAACACTCTGGAGGACTTCTACATGTTTGAGGCCAGTCTGGGATACAGAGTGAATTTCAGGCCAGCCTGGGCTACAGTGTAAGACTCTGACTCCAAAAAGCAAAACCAAATGAAAAAAGGGGTTAAAATGTGCAAATATCTTTGTGGTATACTGACTTAGCTTCTGTTGGGTGTATACCCAGGAATGGTATTGCTGGATCATATGCTCTCCCACCCCTTTAGCTTCTTGACAAACATCTACGGCAATTTCCGTAGTGTCTGCACTAAGTTATATTCCCACCAGCACTGTGCAAGGGTTCCATCTTACTATTCACAATAGCAAAGACAGGGAACCCACCTAGATGCTGCTCAACAGATGAATGGGTAAAGAAAATGTGTTATATTTCACAATATTTGGCTATAAAGATAAAATAATGTCACTTACAGGAAAATGGATGGTACTAGAGATCGCCACCTAAACGGAAATAAAACCATCTCAGAAAGATAAATACTGTATTTCCCCTCATATACAGAATCTAGATTTAAATGTGTATGTGTGTGTGTGTGTGTGTGTGTGTGTGTGCACATGTATGTGTGCTTGTGTGTGGATGTGCATTGTGTCTGATGTAAGTGGGAAGACCACGGCAGGTAAAGGGAACACAAAAGGGGCCATGGTGGAGGACAAACACCTCATGCAGAGTGTGGATTTAAGTGTACAGACAAGGGAGCAGATGGGGAGTTGTTCAGGCAAGAGGAAGGAGCCAGTGAGGGAGGGTAGGGACGGGCCTGAGCAGTGGAGAACCCGTGCAGGATACAAGGATGGCTGTGTATGAAAACGTTGTAATGAAACTCATATTTTACACTAAGGAGTAATTTAAATGAGGCAAAAACCAGAATAATATGCTCAGTGCAGTACCTTTTACTGACAATCACCCATAGGATATTAGTGGTGATCATTCTACAAGCATGTGTGTAGGAAGGGACTTTCTGATGATCTGGTCAATGCCAGATCCCTGGTTAGGTGGCCCTGGTAGGTCATCTCATACCTGACTTCCCCCCCACACCCCCACCCCAGGAAACAATGGGAACCTCTGAAGCCTAACACATTCCCGGAGCAAACCCAGTGGGCAGTAAGGAGAGGGCAGAGTCTACTGGCCTGCGGTTTAGAACACGGTCAGAGAAACGCCTTGAAGCACCCACACATCTGCACAGATGTGCAGTCTATGATCTGTCAGTGTGCTCTCCCTCCCCAGCCCTAGGCACTCATGATTTCTTTTTCCCACTCATTTTTTACTCCATAGTCCTCACCAGCAGCTGGCAGAGTGTCTTATTAACCATCTCCCCCAACGATGCCACACATTCCAAGAAGGCAGGACCTGGCTTGGGTTGGTCATTGCTAAATCCCCAGCTCCCAGAACAGCCTAACATGGGAGGTGCAAAGTAAACACTGGTGAGAAAGGAATGGGAAGCATCACAGCTCCAGCCTCCCCTCTCTCCCATGGGCTCCCACCGTGCTCTCCGCCACTCTCCCCATCTGCCCGCTCCTCTGCTGTGAGGCTTTGGAGAAACATGATTAGGTTTCAAAAGGTACCAGAAGTTTCCAGAAGAGGTTACATGAAGGGCTAATAAGAGGCTTATTTAGCACTGACTGAGTGCCTGGCCCCGGGCTAAGCACTTTATGCATATCAACTATATTAGCTCTTTTAGTCCCAATCCAAACCTGGTAATTTCCTGTTCATAGGGCAGAAAGCTGAGGCAAGAGCTGCTAATCAGCTGGGAGCTCCAGACCAAGAGCCTGGTTCCAGAGCCCGCTTTGCTAACCTCCTTGCTCTTCATCCTCCCAAATACCAGTGGTACCCCCATCAGTTTCTTCTCTTCTCCTTCCCCAAGGCTCCCACCCATCCCGCTCAGTCACCCAACACAGACGTGTGGAGGGCTACAATATGCCAGGCACAGTTAGTCAGCTGTCCTCAGAGTCCCCTCCCACCTTAGCACATGGGTGCTGCCATGGACAGTTGGCCACGTTCCTTCGCACATCACAGCCCAGTGTTTGAGGAATGTCTGTCCAAGTAGCTTCTGAACCTGGTATCAGGACCTGGGATAAGCTCCAGCCATGATGTCACTTGGAAAATGGACCTGCCCTTCCACGTGCAATAAAGGAGGGGCTTGCAGAAACATGCTAGGCTTCCCTCCCCTCCCCTGTCTATCTGCCTTCCCAGTCTCAGCATTTCCCTTCCTCTCCACTGATCTCAAAAATGCCTTCTTTTCCTAATTATTACGTATACTAATTATTTTCACTTACATGCCTAGCTTACCATTTATGCCTAATTATTGTGCATCTCTCAAACAATTACGCATACCATTAAGGATGTATTGGGGGTAAATGTGGCAAACTTGTTTAACTCCTGTACCAGATGATTTGGATGTGATTCCTCTCCATACTGTATGGCACAACAGCTCCCTCATTTGAGCTGGGGACACTGGGGTGGGTCACACTGTTCCCACTCTTTGATGGTTCATAAACACAGTAACAAGAGTGGCAGCAGCAGCAATAATCCCTACAATTGGCTGAGCTTTGTGTACTGCATGGTAATACACATTTATGCATGCTGTGTCATTTGAGCTTTATGGCCATCCTATCATTAAAGATGAGGCTTATCAGATACTGTGGTTAATCACACAAGGTCACTCAGCCGGGCAATGGCAGGTTTAGGGTTCAAATTCAAAGGCATTGGAGCCTTGAATCTGATGGGAGGGTATAAGGTGAGTCCTGGTATGGGGAACAGGAACCAGGCAGGGTATCTAGTCTATTCTACCAGCTTTCCAGAGGGGAAATGTGAGGTTTCAATGGGGACACAGCTTGCCCCAGCCTTGCCAGCCAGGCAGGGACAGTCCCATAGGAAACCTCATCTCCTGATGTTCTGCTTTCCCTCCAGAATGCCAGGAGAAGCCTGTGCACCGAGGCAGAAGCAGCATCCCTGAACAGCGCTCAGGTTGATGCAGGTAAACCACTACCGGGTTGGATCGTCAGCAGTTTGTTTGCTCTATTGCTTGCTGCTGACCTGTTTTCGAAGCGAGCATCCTTTTGGATGATGTCTGGTCTCTTCATGGGCTGTCCTTTCCTCCCTAAACATGCATTTCTCTTCGTCCCTTCTGTTATCTTCCCTCAAAGGCAGAATTCATTTATGAAGCACTTAGCATGGGTCGATCATCACGCTAAGTGCCTTATCTTGATTTTTCCCACTTACTCTTCACTATACTTCTAAGAGGGAGTGGTAGAAATTATCATCACCTCTCCTTTTCCCAGCCAAGGGTGAAAGGCTCAGAGTGGTAAAAGGATACTCCCAAAGTTCTACCACCAGCCACATCAGGTCATGATCCAAGACCCAGTGAACCTGGTCCCAGAGCCTGCTCCTGGACTTCCAGTACTACGATCTTTCTTGATACCATCTGCTGGCCAGGATGGTCTTACACATCCTTTTCTGTGCTAAGCAGAAAAAAAAACAACAACAACAACAACAACAACAAAACAAATACTCAAGAGTGCCAAGCCCAAAGATCAAAACTTCTCCAGAGTTTCGCTACCTCTTTTAGCGCTTTGGGCATGTACCAACATTGGCCACTGTAGGGAAAGAGACAGAGTGGAAGAAAAGTTTCTGGAGGAATTTGTAGGCCCTCTGCCTCTGGTTCCAGCTCTGGGTGTCAGAAAATGGGAGTGACCTCCTTTGCTTGCCTGTCATTAGACTTATCAACATGGAGGGGCAAGGGCATTTCAGTTTGAGCTGGGATTCATCCTGAATCTAACTTGGTACTCCTTGCCCCACTGCCTTCTGGATGTTGAGCTTGACCTGCCAATTCTGGGTAGGTGGCCCTCCAAAAAGCTACAGACAAACACAAGGCTTGGCTCAACCCCAGAAACCTTCATCTGGTTCTCAGTGGAGACCTGGCCCCCACTATGGGCACTATGATGGTTAATGCTGTCAGGTTGATAGGCTACAGAATCACCTAGGAGACTAACCTCAGGGCAGGCCTGTGAGGGAGCTTCTAGACTGGGTTAACTGAAGAAGGAAACTCACCCTAAATGTAGAAGGACTGGGTTAAGGTCTTGGACTGAATAAAAAGTAGGGAGCTGAGTGCCAGCATTCACCTCTTATGTCCTTACTGCAGACTAATCCACCTCGTGTTCCTACTGCCGTGCCTTCCCCAGCACGATGGGCTGTATCCTCAGCCAAAATAAACAAACCTATTGCTCCTTAAGTTGCCTTTGTCGGGTATGTAGTTGCAACAACAGGAAAAGCCATGAACACAGACCATCATTCCATCATGCACTTTGGAAACCCCTCTCTAAATGAACACCTCCCTCTTTTGACTACAGCCACTCTTCACCAGGAACAGGGTCAAGAAAGGAACTGACAACCAATGTCCTCCTGAGTCATTGACTCCTTTACAGGTGAAAGGGCACTCTTATAACCTCTCTGTAAGCAGAGAGGGAGAGCCCTGAAGTAGACCCTCCAAGACGAACCATGAATGGCAGAATTAGTTTGAGAGAGTTTCATTCTATAGCCTGGACAGGCCTGAAACTCACTGTGTAGCCCATGCTGGCCACAGTCTTCCCACATCAGCCTCCTGAGAGCTGGAATTACAGGTAAGGACCACCAAGGCCAGCTTCTTCCTTCCTTTCCCTTCTGTCCATTCATGCAGCAAGCAGTCTCTCGTCCTTACTATACACCAGCATTGTTCTAGCCCAAAGACACAGATATGAGCTGAGAGCCCATGGGAAGAGTGAGACAATTCACCACAGGGTCATAAACAGTACGACAGTAAGGCTGTTGCATCTCATGGGGCCAGCACATGGTGGCCTCTCAGGCCCCATGGGACCATACCTGCTTTCCTCACATCCTGGATGTGAAGATCCTGGCCTGCTCCTGTTTGCATGGCTGCTCTCTCTCTATCTGGAAGGTTTCTCTTCCTTGGCAAATGAGTTGCTCAGTCATTCTTCTCCATGAGATCACTGCTCACCTGTGGCAGTGGCTTTTCCTTCTGTTGTAGGACAACTCCTCCTACTTTGGTTACCTTCCCCCTGCCTACCCGTCCCTTGCCTGCCCTCTCCCTGCCAACACTACATCAGGCTTCTTTTCTGTGATGATTAATCTTCATTGTCAACCCGACAGACTGAGAATTGCCTGGCAGATCCATGAAGCATACTTCTGGGTGTGTCTGGGAAGGTGTTTCCAGATCATGAAGACTCTGACCTAATCAATGGTTTAATCCATGGATAGATTCAAAATGTGAGTAGACTACTGGGAGGCAGTAGATCTGTGACAGGCGGGCCCTGGTTGAAGGAAGTAGGTCCCTAGGCCTTGCCTTTAAAGCATCACTCTTGTCTTGGTCCCTTTCTGTCTGTCACAAGGTACAGAATCCCCATCTCCTGCCATGTGCTCCCATCACCACATGATCAAGTGACCTTGAGATCCCTCTGTTGTTGTGAGCCAAAACAAATAATTCCTCTCTTACACTGTTTTTCTTTGCTTCTTAATCACAGGGGCACAAAAAGAACTGCACATTACATAATCCTATTTCCCCTTGACATTTTTTCTTGCCTGTCTATCTCTGGAATATCAACCTCTACTATCATATGGGATCCATTAAGGTAGGGAGTTCATTCTACTGCACTCATTACTCTATTACCAAATGATTAGAATGGTGCCAGCCATGTGGGAGCTCATCAAATACCTGTTATGTGAGGAAGTGGCCATTGCACATGAGGAGACAGGCGTTGAAACAGGTCCTCCTTGTGAAGCCCAGTCTCTTGGAGCCACAAGAGGATGGAGGTCCTCTACTCAGAAATAGGTCTACAAGAACCCTTCTCAAAGGCCTGCTGAGCACAGAGCTCAGCGGGGGGGGGGGGGGGTGCTCTTCAGTCTAATGGAAAACATTGCAATGAAGTTTGGACTGGCTATGGAGCCCACTCCTCTGAAGCTTCAGATGACGCTGCAGTGGGCTTGGAATCACCATCTCCACCTGATTGCCTTTGCATAAGCTGAGGCTACGATGGATCTCAACCTTCCTGTAACAAGAAATGTGCAAGCAGGGGCCAGCCCCAAAGGAAAGGCTGTTGCAGGAACTGAGTCTCCAGAAGAGGAGCTGAGTTTAGCTCCCAGGTGACCCTGGGTGTCTTGGACCTAGGACCTCAGGACAGTCCTGCCTAAACCTCACACTACTGCCTACACAGCCCTTCCATGGGGGTGGTGTCCCTACATGATGAAACAATCTCATATGCCCCCACCTCCTGCTTTCTAGTATTACGAAGGAAAAGACCACACAGACTGGGACCAGGGACGACATCTGTGCTCCTCTCATGTGCCTGTTTGAAGGGAGTGGTAACAAGCCTGTGATGGCATCAGGGTCAGTAGAGCCTCCTGCAAACTTGGAATCCAAATGGCTCTGGCAGCTGCATTACAATCCAAACAGTCTTTCCTGTGGATTTTTCTGATTAATGCAAATTTGTTTTGCTTTGCAAATTGAAAATCAGTTGCAAGCACCTGGCGTAATAATTCCAGCAGGATGTTGAGCACCCTGGAGGGAAACCATGCATCCTCACAGCAGCCCCCAGTGCCCAGACTTGCCTGTCCCACCTCTGGTCCTTGGGTGGGCAAGCCCTGTTCTTCTTTGGCTCCCTCAACCCCGTAGAAAATGGCTCTAGGCATCCTACCAAAGGCTGATTACACCATAGTTCCCGCCTGTGACTCACAGTCTTTCCCTCCTCCTGATGGAAGGTGACAGGTACAATCAGGGAAGCTATCCAAGCCCTTTGTCAGAAGCCCACCTTGTGCCTCCTGCAGGGATGTTAGTGGTTCTAGAACGGCACTGTGTTATCTTTCAGCAAGGGCCCTACCAGAGCTTGGGAGATGAAGCACCTGGTTCCTTTTCTCTGTGCCTGTCCCAACAGCCACATGCCCCCCTCTGAGCAAAGCTTCCCCCCAAGCACTAAAAACCAGAGAGAACTCCTGGAGGTTCATAAAGAAAGTAGGTGACAGGAGACCACGCCAGGGTCCTTTAACTGCTCTTCCCATTCTGCGCAGCCTTCACCTAGGTACCTGTCAAAGCAGAGCCTAAGGGAGCGGACACACCAGCAGCCTGTCCCCTCCTCCACCAGATAGCCACAGTGCATTGTTCATTCAGCTCCAAGGGAAGATGGTTATGAACGGCCGGCTGCTCGGCTCCCCCTTCCTCTGCTACGAAATTTAAAGGCAAGAGACCGAGAAATACACTGGAAATCCAAATTAAAATGTACTCCCGCAGCAATCACGCACCCAATTAAAGTCACCCAGAGCCTATTGTCCTTCTGCTAAATTTAGAAAATGCTCAGGTGTGTCTGATCCTACACCGCACAGATATTTTTAATACAGATTTAATCATATTTTGGGTTCTGAGAAGAGGCTAATTAGGTAGGCAGATTTAGAAAGGCTGTCAGAATGCGGACAAAGCAGGGTGATTTTAATGCAATTCGCTGGATGGGGCTTTGTTTAAATCAGAAGTTGTGTTGGGCCTGGGCTTTGTACTTGTAGCCACGGAACCTGAAGACAGAGGTGACAACAGCCAGAAGCCTCCCCATGTTAGTAGTTAGCGAATCCTGGGGCCGAAGAGGACCTTGAAAGTGGGTCTCATATGCTCTCTGCCTCCTAGCTTGCCGCTCTAGATGCCCCCAGGCAAAGGGGCTCTCACCTCCCAGGGTGCCACACTGGCACTCCTTAGCTAGGGCTGAGAAGTGTTTCTTCAGACAGGCTAGGTGAAGCCTTGGTAGCTGAACAGCCTCTCCAGCCAATGAATCAAGAGCCAGCCCTGCTTAGGCCGGGGGCAGTGGCTTCTATGGGACCGCGCCCCACCCCCTCCCCACAGCAAACCTACAGCTAGACGCATGTCAGAAAATAGGGTCAGGCTTCACTGTGCTAAGGGGACATGTAATTGGCTATTTAACTTTCTCTTTTCTTTCTTTTTGAGACAAAGTCTCCTGTAGCCCAGGCTAGCCTCTAACTGGCTATGTAGCTGAGGACAAACTCTAACTCTCAATCTTCCTGCCTCTTCCTCCCAAGTGCTGGGATTACAGGCATAACTGTCAAGCTCAGCTTTGAGTACACGACTTAAAAGCAGTCCTAAACCTCAGTTTCTCCACCAGTGACACAGAAATTCTAATCCCTTCCTTGATAGGAAGATAAGGAGAACACTTGAGACCTGCTGCTGGAGAGCCCTGCCACGCACTCTCTCAAACAGCTGTGACTGACTGCAAGGGTCCCATTACCACACGGTTCACTTTTTTTTTTTTTTTTTTAAATATAGGGTCTCATCTTGCAGCTCTGGCTGATCTGAAACTCACTATGTTGACCAGACTGGCCCTGAACTCACAGACATCTGCCTGCCTCTACCTCCCAACGTCTGGGATTAAAAGCATGCGCCACCACACCTGGCATGTTAGCTGCTGTTTCAAAGCGAAGGACCAGTAGATGAGATTATTTCTCTAGGCCCTCACTGCCTGTGTGATGGAAAGAGTGGAGTCCTGCACACTGCCTCCTGAACACACTAAGTTTAAACACAAGTCTGAAAGAAGGCTCTCTAGTGTCCTGGCTGCAGACAGGAAGCAGGAATACAAGCAAGAACATGGGTACCATGTTCTTGTGTGTGGAAGGAATACAGGAAGGATGAACTGGCAAGCTAAGACACTGGTTATCTCTGGGAGGCAGGTGGGAAGAAGGGTCGTGCGGAAAGGAAGTGGAGCAGCTGGGAGTGAGGCTTCTGGGGGCTGGCTTCAGATCCTAGTAACACTAGGATGGTGGAGGTTTGTCTGCAATCTGAGCCTCACTTTCCTTGTAAAATGGAGAATAATAGTGACCACTTCCCACAGTTCTTGTGATCTGCTTATGAATTACCACACAACTAGAGCTTGGGGCAGTGCTTGGCATGCAGGGTACATGCTTGGTAAGGGTATTGTTACTTTAGAGCTCAATGGCTAGGTGCAATTATGCATTTTCTATCCCACAGGATAAATCTTCTTTGGGAATGGGATCCTTCAGTGGCAGCCTGACTCTTGTGGCAGGAACCAGTGTTCCAAACAACTCTGTTCAGGAATTGTGGGAGTTTTCCATTGCTGCTGTTATGAAAGACTGCAAGCTTAGTGCTTTCAACAGCACACATGCATTAGCCTACAGCTCTACAGATAAGAGGCCTGGAACAGGCCCCACTAGGCTACAGTAGTTGGTTGCGGTCCCTACAATCCTCTTTCAAGCCAGAAGAGCAAGTTGATCCCTCCTCGGGTTACACCCCTCTGCTTTACTCTGCTGCTCCTTCTTCTGCTTTTAGGGACCCTGTGGCTGCAGTGGGCCACCTGATTAACTCAGGCTACTCTGCTCTTCTTACAGAGCTGCTAAGCAGCCTCAGGACTCCTGCTAGCCTCAGCCTTCTTGGCCATGGAGGGCATAGTCACAGATGCTGGGGATTCATCCATGGACATCACTGATGGGGGCACCATACTCCCACCCATAACACCTCACTCTTCACCTGCTCCTCCTCCTTTACTTGGATTGAGGGGTTTTGCTTTCATCGTCTTAGCCATTTTTAAGTGTGTTCATCTCATTGGCACCAAATACCACCCTACAATGAACTTATTATCATCTATTCCCAGGAAACCTTCCTCTTCCCAGGCTAGCAATAACTCCTTGCCCCCCACCACTACCCCAGCCCTGGCAGTCACCCTTCTGCTTTCTACTTCCATGAGTCTGACTATTCTAGGGACCTCATCTGAATAGACCCACACAGCTGCCTTAGTGTGGTTTTGCTTTTCTGTAGAAGAAAACATACAGCATCCTTAAGTTCTCAAGGCTCATACATGGTAATTTTTTTTTTTTTATAACAACCCAGCCACCCTAGTTCACGCATTCATCCAAAAGCTGGCCCTACAGGAGGTCCCCAACAAGGAAGAGACTTTTGCATGGAACTTGACCACAGATAGCCTGAAGATTTCAAAAGAACCCAGAGATGACATGGTACAGCTAGAGCTAACAAACAGGGCTCAGACTCCAGACTTTGCCACGTGGCAGCACATGATCTCAGTGAGAAGCAATCTCCTCAAGGCCAAGTTCCCTACCATACAGGGTTTGCATGAAGGTTAAGGAAAAGGAGAAATACAATATATTAGTGGAGCCACTGTGTCTCTGTACACACTTGAATAAGGTCAGATGTTGTTCCTAGTACCATTAGATCTTCATACAGGGCCTTCACAGGTCATGGGATCAGAGCATGGAAAAGACTTTATCATTCACCCCGAGCACTCATCAGTTCCAAATGGGAACCTTCCAGGCTGAACCTGCATGTGCTTTGCCTCAAACACTGGCAAGAGAGATCCAGGCTATCCCCAAGGGAAGTGTCACATCTAAGAGGCAAGAACAGGTTTGCTGCCTCCTAGAGGAGCCCCTATGGATGGAAGATCAGTCTAGCTGCTATGGCACACCTAGAGATATGCTCCCCACCTGCACGAGGTTGCTATCCACCTGCAGAAACAGAGCAGCAACTTTCCACTCAGGCCTCTAGAAATTCCTTCCTTCCTTCCTTCCTTCCTTCCTTCCTTCCTTCCTTCCTCCCTCCCTCCCTCCTTCCCTCCCTCCTTCCTTCCTTCCCTAGACCCTTTTTATCTTTTCTATTTTTTTCTTCCACAGAAGATACAGAGGAGTACATCTATAACTACTTAGCATGGCCCTGTACTTGAACTATAAAGCACTGACCCTGTTTTTCAGCCTCTGCCTCTATCTTCCCTATCTGTAGACAGGGTCGACACTAATGCCCACCCCACCCATCAAAGAAACAGAACTAAGCCAGTGTGATTATACACACTTAACTCTGAATCCACTCAAGTACATCACCTAGGCCTCTTCTCCCTCATCTTCCTCTCTTCTCTCAGGGGCTCTCCTATGTTCAGGGAAGGGAGACCTAAACACACACCTGCACAGGCCGCTGTGCTGAGAATGGACTCAGGATTTGGTAAGCACTGACTACATGCCAGACTCTTCATTTGATCTCACCTATCACCTCAACAACCCATAGGCACATTCCTACATCACAGGCTAGGAAACTAAGTCATAGAAGTACAATTAATCTTGTGGTTCCGTGGAGAGAGGTGGGACTTGAATACTGCTCTTCCTTCTATGTGACAAGAGGCGGCTGCCCTGACCACCCAGGACTATGGAACCCAGCCCTAAAAAAACAGTCAACTCTCATTTATCTCTGTCACTACAGCCATGTAGACTGCCCAAATTCCTTTCTGGTTTTCTCTCATGTTTACAATGCATTTTATGATTTTTAGAAGCAGATTTACCCTCTTGATTACACATCTCTGAAGGCAGCTACTAAGATAAATTTTTATTTTCTGGGCCTTTGTGCCCCGGGGTGTATGGGAAGCTGGCTGGGACTTAGCAGGATATGAAACACTCTTCCAAGACAGTGGAGAACTAGCGAAGTCGGAGCTGAAGAGCCGAGTGGGAGGGAGACCAATCTTGTGGAGCAGTAAAGGTTACCTTGGGCTTGTGAGCTAGGCAAAGGGTTGGGGTGGGGTGGAGACATGTCTTCCAACTGTCTAGTGTGGCCAGCCCAAGGCAGAGGACAACAGGATGAGAACCTCTTAGCTGTGCCCACATGTGCTCCCTGACTCTGGGCAGCTATTATATCATGATGATGTGCTGAGCTCTAGTGGACTGTATTCTCTGCGGGTAGACATTTTCTTTTTTTCTGGTGAGAGCTATAACCATAGCCATCCTCCCCAGGGTCCTGTTTCCCTTCCCATAATTGACCCATGAAGGATGGGACAGCTTGGAAGTGATACTAGGACCACAGGAGGCTGATCCTGACTCAGCCCTCCAACAGTTGGGTACAAGCTGCAGTGGTAAAGTCCACCCAATGAGTTTACTCTCAGTTATTTCTAGACTCCTCACCTCAGCTAACTGTTCTCTAGCTTGATGAGTCACCTGAGTCAAGGGTATAGCCCAGGCAGAAGCCACCTTAGCAAATCAGGTGTCAAGTTCCTCCAATGTCCTTGCCTGCTAAGGGATCAGGGCACTAGGATGAGGGTCACTGAAGAAAGAGGACACTGACCACAACCAGGGACACAGCCAGGCAAGAAGGAAGACCTCAGAAGCCCAAGTGGATGCCCAATTGTCTAAATTAATCCAAATTTGTAAATAATTTCAGACCACCATCCTGCCCAAATCCTGAACATTCTAGAAAGGCAGATAAAGAAATGTATAAGTGTGTGTGTGTGTGTGTGTGTGTGTGTGTGTGTGTGTGTGTGTACATGTGCACATGCATACATGTGTATTCACTTCTGTGTGTGTGTGTGTATGTGTGTGTGTACATGTGCACATGCATACATGTGTATTCACTTCTGTGTGTGTGTGTGTGTGTGTGTGTGTGTGTGTGTGTGTGTGTGTGCATGTGCACATGCATACATGTGTATTTACTTCTGTGTGTGTGTGGACAGTGAAGACAGTGATGCAGACAGGGAAGTGATTGTCAAGGCTCCAGAGTCTGCAGCTGGTCCCTGCTTTGGTGGTCTGCCAGGGGAGTGGATTTGGCACAGTGTGCTCATCTGCTAGTCTCAGTTGTGTCCCAAAGTTAAGATTGTCACATGACTTAGTTCCTGGGCCTGCTGTGGTTCTTAAACAAGTCCACACATTTTACAGTAGCCTTCCTGGACCTGAGGACTCACTCTCAGTAGTTTCGCCTGCATAGAGTTGATCACAATCCAAATGTATTAAGTGAAAAATTCCAGGAATGAGTTTTAAGGTTTAAATTACACAGCATTCTGGGTGGCTCAATGAGTCTTATGCCATCCCACCATGGATGGGAGTCATCCCTTCAAACAATGTATCTGTACATTATAGACCACCTGCCTGTCAGTCATGTGGTATGTCAGATTGACTGACAAAATATTGCGGTTCTTGTTTTCAAGGAACTTTCATGTAGCAGTTGAACAATTAAAATTCTGCATTCATTACTTTACTCCTTGCTGTGACCAAATTTGTGACAGGAGGCGCATAAGATGGCGGGGGTAATTTATTTGGGCTTACAGTTAGAGGCTGCATTCCACCATTCAGGAGAAGACATGGCGGCAGGAGCGTGAGGCTGCTTGTTCACATCTTGACAGGTCATAAACAGGATAACAATGGTGCTCAGGCAGCTTTCTTCTTTCCCCTTTTTTATTCATTTCAAGGCCCACCCCATGGGGTGATGCCATGTTCATTAAAATACTCTCACAAATACATTCAAAGCTGTGCCTCACTAATGCTATAGACATTGCTTATTAAAATCAAGTTAATAAAGGAAATGGCCCATCACAATGGCCTGTCACAATTCAGCTCATCATATAGACATGATTTCATCTCACAAGGGTAATGATCATACAGTAAAATATTTTGAGATAGTTCATATTGACATAAATGTTATTACATATTATTGTAATTGCTATATTCTATTAATAATTATTGTTATTAAACTCTTAGCATGCCTGATTTATAAATTAAAATTTTATCACAAGTATGTATGCATGAGATAACATAGTATATATAGACTTCATATACGCCTCAGGCCGCTGTTGGCCCTAGAACTTATCTTCTGTGGATAAGAGGTCTACTGTGAATAGCACCTCATGCTTGGCACAGCTTTATGATCAATGACTCAGCTGCATTTATTATTATCTGTTTGTCTATCCAGGTCAGTTAGTTAATGTCTGTTCCCTCTTCTTGATTCTTTTATTTATTTAAAAGTTGTTTTTTTCATTTTACATAACAATCTCAGGCCAATACCCCTCCTTCACCTTCCCTCCCCCTCCCCCTGCCAACATCTTGATTCTTAGAGGAGGCATGAAGGTATTGCTAGAGGTTGCCAGACCCATGGCCAAACCCATCTATCTGTGCATATGCATGCAGCATATAGGGAAATTCAAGCCCTATGCTTTTAAGTAACTTCTCAAATTAACAAGAAAGACTTTCCATAGATATGCTATCAACACAGTCCATGCCATTGGGACCTTTAATTTATTCAATACATTACTGCAAGGTCCTTCTGATACTTCATCAGCCAAAACCTCTTAAATTGGCCCAGCCAGACCCACCTCATGCTCTCCAGTTTGATTGCAGACAGCTTTCTGAATCGATTTTAGTGCCGGTGCTCTTGGCTTTTGGGTTATTTGAGCAACTACTTGCTTCTCTTACTCCCAGATAATTGAATTGCCTGTTTTTACTCATTAACATAGAGCAATATCTACATAAATGAAATCATTTTAATATCTTATCCTTATTTGGTTGTAATTGCTCTGAGAGAGAAAAACATGTCCTTCTCCCTTGGGAGATGCAAATTTTTGGTATTTTGGTGACACACTCAATGACAATGATAACGAAATATTAAATAATTAAAATGGCAACAACAGTAATGATGATAATGATGAAGATGGTGGCAGTCTCTGTCTTTTGCTGAACATGTGTGCCATGAAGGGTGTTCAGTCCCTATGGGCATTTGCCTGACCAGTGATGGCAGTAGAGCGGGATTGCCTCTTTGCAGCAAGTGATGAGTTAGCTTGCCCTGTGGAGGTGTGAGGGAAAGGGACTGGAGGTTCAGAGTGTGTGAGCACCCTACTGGAATCCCTACTCACTCAGGTTCATAGGGTGACACAATCCCCACGCCTAACAACCTTTCAATTGTCTACATGCTCAGACCCATGACATTATCCCAACAAACAAGCTCAAGGAAAATTAGCTCTGCAAGACTGACTTATAAAAATAGCAAAATGCACAGCACAGGCCTGCTCTGTATAATTCATGCAGAAAACATAGAAACATCTCATCCTGATAAACTGTGCTTTTTGTGGTTCCCCTGGATTTGCTGATTACACACACTCATACATATAAGCACACACACACCCTTTCATAGGCACATACAGATTGCCCCTCTGTGTCTTCCCATAGTACTGCTTTAGGCTTCCGTGAAGAGATACGAAAGTGCTTAAGACCAAGGTGCTCTCAGAGATCTTTCAGCCTGTGGCCAGAGCCTGCTGTAGAGGCTGGTCCCAGTTAAGCCTGGCCTGGCACATTTATATTTACCTCGTTTCTGAGATAAGCCAGTATAGGTAAGCAGAGGGCTCCCAGGCAAGAGGTTGGGTTTGGCAGAAGAAGCTGGCAGGGAATGCATTGGTGTGACTACAATGCTGTGTGGAGGACCAGATGGGATTCCTGAGAGAGGGACTGGGACTCAAAGGGTAGTGTGCTGTGTAGTGCTCAGGGGAGGAAAGCAAGAATGGCATTCCAGGTAGAGGCAACAGCGTGAGCCAAAGTGCTGTGTACAAGGAGTCGGCTGGTGTCATCATGGCACATGGCCAGAAAGGAGGCCAGGGTGGTGAGCCAGGCCAAAAAAAGACAGGAGTGCCTGGCCATCTCCTCTAGCACCTCAGCTTCACTGAGAGACTAAAGGATGACTGCAAGTCCCCAAACCCTACAATATGGCCCATTTACTCAGACCTTCCCATTCCCTCCCTCGACTAAGTCAGAGACCACTGTCAGCGCTCCTCACCTTACTTCTCTTCAAATCTTAGTGCATGCAGTTTCACCCGGAATTCTAATGTTTCGGAAAAGCGCCAATTCCTCCACCAGACACCACGGGCTTTCCTGCTTATTACCACCTCCCCTGTGCCTCACCCAGCTCCCAGTACACATGAGTCACTCAGGAAATGTTGAGTGGGGGAATGGCTAATGAGTGATTCTTGAAGTGACTCGGGAGATGGATGGATGGATGGGGTGAGGCTGGAGGTGGGGGGGACCTGTTGGGAGGCTGGGGGAATCATTTTGCCTGAAGGATGATAATGGACTAAATTAGAAGGCAGGAGCAAGTGTAAACGTGCTTAAGAAACTATCAACAGGCAGGTGCTGACCTGTCTTGCATGGGGAAGGGGAGGAGTCCTTTGGGTTCTCCTTTGCTGAACTGAGGAGCAAGAGAGAAGCAGGTTTCCGGGAGGAAAGGAAATGGTGTGTTGGGGAGGGGTGGTGGTGAGGACATCAGGGACATGGTGACTGTAGTATGAGTTCCCAGAGGCTCAGGACATTCCCTTCCTGGAAACAGACAGCAAGCCCCCTCTTCCTCCAGAAGGTTTGCACACGCCACCCCTGAAATAGACCATCCGCTCCAATGCTTTTCCACCTGCTGGGTCAGCAGGGGTCAGCAGACTCCTTGGGGAAGGGCAAGGGAGGCCTGGCCCAAAGAGATTGACTTTGCTAGCATGCAGGGATGTCTGCTGTGTAAATGGAATCCTCCATGCCACGGGAGGGTCTATACATATTTAGGCGGAGGAAGCCAGATGGAGGAAGCCACTGGGCAGAGGTGGCGCCCTCTCCTTACCTCCCAGCCTGCTCTGCTGAGTCAGTCTCTAAAGTGCCACACTGATCAGGCAACTCTCCTGCTCAGCACACTTCAGTGGCTCCTTGCTGCTGCCTTTGGAACAAAGCTGAAGTTCAAACTCCTTTAGTGTGACCTGACCTATCTTCCCAATCTGTCAGCTCACATCCCTAAAGACAATTCACTGCAACCAGACAAGTCTCGCTGACTCAAAGCCTCATAAAAGCAGAATCCTAAACTTCTAGCAATGGGCAAAGCTTGGAAGTCATCAAATGCAGCCTTGCATGCTACAGACAAAAGCATTGGCACTGAGTAAGATGAGAGATCTGCTCTGTCCACTCACTCATAAACATGTATGTGAGAACCTGTCTGCTGCCAGATACTACCCTAGGTTGCAGGAGAACATGGAACCTAGTCAGGTGTTTAACAAATAATGTTTCTAGCTGGGAGTCAGGATATAACAAAAACAAAAGAAATAAGTCCCTGTGTTTTGAGGATATGACTAGACAACCAATAGGAAGAGCACACATCTGATGGTAATGAGAGATGGAAAATAGCTCAGGGGAAGGGGATGAATGGACAATAAATGGTAAACAGGAAAAGTTTCCATAGTATGCTAATAATGAGTGCTTTGAAAAGTGTGCTTCCGGCTAGAAATGTAAGTTCACCAAGGCTCTGAGGCAGACCTCTCGGATGACTAGAAGAATAGTGGGAAGATGGCTGGGACTGGGCAGTTAGGAAGAGAGTAGCACCAATAACTGTGGGGATGATGCAGGGAAACCCTCAGCTAGAAGAACTTCTTCCCTTACACTAGCGAGGTCAGACGAGGTACCAGTAAGTCCCAAGCAAAGAATGGATATGGGCTGACATCTGTACGAGGGGAAAGGCAGACAGACAGACACAACGTGGCTTGATAACAAGAGGATCAGCTCCACAGAGGGAGCAGTTCGCTCCTGATTGTTCTCTAGACTGTGGCTGCACAGACAAGGGTTCCAGAACAGCAGAACTAGCAGGGCTTGGGCCCTACTGGATCAAGCCAGAATGTGCACTAGAGCAAGGTGCACTAGAGATGTGCAACAGAACCACAAAACCTTGCAAAGTCTTATTCTTAATCTCAGGCAAGTCATGCTTCCTCCTACCTTCTGCCCCCAATAATGTCCCAGTCATGATTCTATTTCCTCGGAGCAGCTTGGAACCCTGCAAGTCTGAGCCCATTAAGATCAGCTGAGAACTAAGAAGGGCTAAGGGCAACCACACCCCTCACCAGTGACATCAGAACCCCTGGGTTGACAGTCAGGCTCTTGCATTACTTTTCCTCCATGGCTCTACCCCACATCAGCACCATGGCCTTTCTGCTGTCCAGCTTCGGGCCCCACTCTGAGCACAAGGCCCTCAAGAGCAGGGGCTGGAATAGCCTTGTTCACTGCTGGTTTCAGCTCCAGGTTCCCAGGACTAGGTACACTATGAAGACCTCCCTAAGACAAGTGAGGAGGCATGAGGAACTCGGTGCATGTGTGTGTGTGTGTGGGGGGGGATTGGGGTAGGGGTAGTAGCAAGCAGGCAAGTGTTCTTCTCTGCCCAGACTCTGAAGCATCTTTAGGGTTAATTAAAGCAGAGCAGGGACTGCACAGAGCTACTGTCCAGAACTGTGAGAACATAAAACCCAACGTTTTCTATTCCCTTTCACCAACTCCAGCCGTGGAAAGTCAACAGCCTCGCTGGGGAATCTGCTCAGACTCCCCACAGGAAGTGAATCACATGAAGTCTGGGGGGAGTCTCCTGCCTGTAAGGTTCTCTTCTAGGCTGCATGCCCCCTCAGCTCCTTCTTGTTCCCTGTAGGACTAAGCAGGTCCTGAGGTGAAATATAATGGGGAAGAGCCCAGGCTCAAATCCTCAGCCCAGAGCTCTGGGGTCTAGAGGCTGGCACCATATCTACTGGGGTTTTTATCATAGCAATAAATCAGGGTCTTGTTTTACCCCAGAGTATACATTATTTTCCCTCCCTCGCCAAAGCAAACTTTTCTTTTATCCCTTCTGGAGAGGTTCATTTAATAGTGTGTGAAATAAAATGTCAACAAGAATTAGAACAAATGGCACCAGAATCCCCAGCAGATGACAGGCGGCCAGGGGCAGGCCTGCTCCAGCAGCCCTGGGCCCTGGGGAGGTGACCCAGGGACCCCCACAACCTTGACTCCTGAAAAGCCACCTCTAGGCACTGCCTGCCCACTTGTGGCTGGAATCTGGTCTTTTGAGTGTCTGACAGAGGAGCAGGAGCCATGTCTGACATAGGAACCTGCTTTCCTTTGACACACAATTAGCAAGGACAACTGTTCCCCAAGGTGGGGCTGTAGCGGCCTCATCACTCAGCTTATCAGGGTGATGTGGATGGAAGGCCCTCCACACCAGAGCCTTAACCTGCTGCAGTAGTTATCAGATCACTTCTTGGGGCTCCTGTGGTTCTGTCTACCCTGCCCCCAGGGGTCTGTGGTGTGAGAAAAGATACGTCAGCCCCTTGGCCACCTGAACCCAAGTGGGCAGGAACTGCATCCACATAATTGGATAATGGAAACAGAGCTCTTCAGGTCTTTTGTATGCCTAATCGGTACTAAGAATTTGATATGCATTTTTCCTTTGAATCTGCACATTCATTCAAATGCAGATTTTACTGTGAGTCATGTAGCTCTTCTAAGCACAGTATAGAGCTAGAAGATGAATCCTGCCCTGGAAAGGCTCAGGTTTGTACACAGTGGACGTGAGTACAAACTATGAAATGAATAAATAAGAAACACATCTAGGGATTAGGGATGCAGGTTAGCGGTAGAGCGCTTACCCAGCATCCTCAAGGTCCTGGGTTCAATTCCTGGTACTTGCCTAGCATGTCTGACATCTAATACTATAAAAAATAAAATAACAAAATGTATAAGAAAGAAAGAAAAGAGAAAAGTGCATCTGGTAGAGCGTCAAACACTGTGGCTGACAATGAGGACCACACTGCACACGCCCATGGATCAGGCTTGATGCAATGCTCAAGTTCACCCTGAGTCCATACCAGGCGAACCCGGGATACTTTTTTTCTTTGTTTGTTTTTCTGTCTGGTGCTTCCTCAAAACCATGGACAGCCACTGGAGACAGGAGTCCAATGCTCTAAGTTCTATGTGCTCTGGTCCAAACAGCATAGTGTCTCCGAGGTGCCCATGGGGTTGATCCCCTCCAGCTGGCAAGATAAACAGCTCACTAAACTACCATGCCTGCCACCTTTATTCCGGTCAGTCTCATGCCTGCTGCCTGGAACTACCCATACTGGTCTTGGCTCTGTTTCCAGAGAACCCCAAACTAAGATGCCAGGTGATACATGAGAAGCAGGAGGAAGGAGGAAGGTGTGTTATAAATCAGGAAGCAATAGATCTCCAGTCATTTTCCAGATGGGGAATGAGGAGCCGACTCTGATTAAATGGCTTGGTCAGGGTTAGGTAGGAAGGAACAGAAGTTGGGCTTCCTTGCCCTCTTTCTGACCCCATGGCAGCAAAAGTGCTTAACCACTGGCCTTGCACCTGACTGGAGAACCGATGTCACGTCCCATGAGTGTGTGGGCACTGCCCAAGCTGAAGGACTTCCAGAGGAGAGAGCTGTGAGCAGAGAAGCAGAGGCACCAGGTGTGCATGGGAGTGTTTGGCCAGGGCAGGTGGCATTTCAGGTTGACTGAAGGAAGGAAGCTGTAGTGTGAATTCAGAGGCAACTAGGGGGCCCTGGCAAGCAAAACAAGCTGGAGAGTAAAGGCCCCTCCATGTTTCCACCTAGTTCTGTCTCCCGAGAGCACCCTGCACAGCTTGAACTGGCCACAGATCACAATCTTGACACCAACACTGAGCACTGGGGTCCTCTCCATCAGAGTGGAGGACACTCAGGCAGCAGCTCATGGGATGTTCTCATTTTATAGGGAAAGTGCTTAGGCCCACAGAGGGCAATCAAGGAGACACACCGAGGCTAGAACTTGAGTCTTCTAGTGTTTCTGAAAGAGCTGCTTCCTCCTTGGAGAGGAGTTATAATGTATGGCCTGTGGCCTGCGTATGCCTCCTGTGTGTTACCCAGACAGGGCAAAGCTTGGAAGGACTCCGAGGAAAGCAAGATGTCTCCCAGATGTCCTCCCTATGCTTAACTGACAAAGCATTTTCTTGCAAACTCCTCTAACTCTTGAAGCCAGTGGCCAGGAGCCATTCAGCCCACCTAATAGCAGGGCGAACTAAAGCTCAAAAATGGTGTGGCTAGAACCGAAGTCCAGAAGCAGGTCGCATGCTCCTTGCAGTCCCGCCAAGAACCAGGCAGCCAGGCTTCCCAGTGATTACCTTTCATTAGCTGCAGCAAAGCCTCTGCTTTGGCGAGTTTCATAAAGGACTCAATCTGTCAGGAAAACAGAGAGACAGCACCTCATCCATCTTCTGGACAACTATTTATTAGACTTATTATTATGTAAATACAAAAGAGGAGGGGATGCTACATTAGAAAAAAATCCAATCAAGCAAGGGCAGAGGTGGGCGATCACGGAGGAGGAGGAGGAAGGAGGCTGGATCCTTGGGTCACTCTTAGCATTCCACCTGATGGAGGAAGAGCAACAGAGTGGGAGACTCCAGGGCAGCAGAAGGAACACTCAGAAGTGTACTCAGCTAGCCAGGGCTGTGCGATGCTCAGCCTGCAGACCTGTTGTTGCTATTCCCCTCGGAGTTAGTGAAAAGGTGAAGTGTAAGCAAACAGCTGAGTAGAGCTGTTGGTTGCTACAGTGGGAACATGGCTTCTTAGAAGGCCCTTTCTTTGGGGCCCAGACGCTCTTCAGTGGAACAACAGAGACATTGAGAAGATAGAATCAGCTGACCCTGTCCTAGGCCTGGAGTGAGCCTCAGCATCCCCTTCTAGGCCTAGGCTTTTGACCTCTGTCTGTGTGTGCACGTGTGTGTGTGTGTGTGTGTGTGTGTGTGTGTGTGTGTGTGTGTGTCTATCTGGGAGTGGATCTGCTGGCAGAGGATCAGCTCACAGTGTCCCACAGCCTCCTGTTGCCACGATGTGGGCTCATTGCTCTTTATGCATCCCCTATGGTGCCTGGCATACACAGGGAAGCCAGCAACATTCCTTCTCAAACATGTGAATACGTTCCCTGGAGATGCTTACACTGGGAGGGGAGGGAAGGGAAAACAAATATGGGTATTTCAGCCATTGCCATTGTAGGAGCTGGGGTTGACTGGCAGTGCATTTAGCAGCAGCTGCCTGCCAACCTCAGCAGGCCTGGCTGTCACCCCTCTACATGCTCAACTCTGCTACCCAGCACTGTGGGCCCTGGATAGATACCTGGGCTGGGTCCTAGGACTAGAATAGTGGGCGGCATGCAGTGGGTCTCCATTGGCATTAGTGGAAAGAAGAAAGCTAGGTGGGGTACTAAGTTCAGACCCACAAGAGCCCACCCAGAGACGGACCCTACAGATCCCCCATGAGAGAAGAAATCACTGAAAGTTCAGATAGGATCTGGGCAGATACTCTGAGCTACCAAGGGCAGCCATTTATACGGAAATAACAACTCAGTCTTGCCCAGGTCTCTCAACTTTGTTCATTCCCTCTTTTCAGAGGTATGAGGTTCTAGGGGTCTTACTTTAATTTCAGAGCTCAAGAAACACCAGAAGCTGCCAAGAAAGAACCTGGAATAAGGTCCTGGGCCATGACCAGTGCAGGGAAACCATGCCGCTACCTCACACCTACACCAAGGAGGTCTTCCCAGGCCTTGTGCATCAGATTCATTTCAGCCTCTCTCTACACTGAGCAAGTGGTGGAAGGAGCCTGGGTGTTGGTACCTAATGGTTCCACTAGTCACTTTGTGACCATGGACAGTTTGGGCTGAGAAAAATGGGATCAATTGTGTTTATATGCACACAGCCCCTTAATCCCGTGTCTGGTGAGACTTGATAAAGAGGAGCTATTATTTCTGCTAAATTGCCAGCTCATGTGGAGTCATGTATGAAGAGCAGAATGTGATCCAGGCTATGGCAGACCCACGATCCTAGTATAGCAGACTCACCAGGGGATAAAGTTTCAGCTGTCCAATGTGTGTATGGTGTGTGTGTGTGTGTGTGTGTGTGTGTGTGTGTGTGTGTGTGTGTGTGTACAGAGAAGAAACTGAGCAGAGCAGTGCAGTGATCCAGTGCTGAGCAAAGGCTAGGAACAAAATGGTGCTTGGAGTGGCACTTATTAAGTGGACATGACAAGGAAGATGTGGTCTGAGCCACAGGTAGCAGCCAGATCACCAGCTAGGCTTTTGGGGAAGACTGTTCAGGGTCTCCAGGTCTCAGGTCCTGACAGACCTTCCTCAAGCCTCCACATCCCCATGGGTGGTACATTCCTGTTTCCTTTAACCTCGTTAATATAGAGACAACACATCCTGCTTGCAATACTACCCCAGGGACAGGCAGATTATTATTAAATACCCAGCCACAATAACTCTGAATGTTGCTCTTTGTGTTTGCAAAGGGCTTTGCATGTTTCTTGTCCTCACTCACTACCCTACCACAGATCTCAGTGGAGCAGGTCGAGGAGATAGCTGTTCCGTTCTCATTCAGATCCATGTGTTCCCTCAATGAACAAGGCATAACAAATATACAAGGAAGGACAGTGTGGGTCAGAAGCTCAGCGAGGCTAAGCAAGACACAGTGGAAATATCAGGACCATTCTCTGTCTCAGTTTCCAGTTGCTTGGAATGTCTTTTTCAATTCCTTCAGTTAAGTCTATGAGCATGCTTTAAGATGAAGTGTGAGTCTTGTAGGCAGCACACAGTTGGGTTTTGCTTTCAATATCTCTTAACCCACTCAATGGCTTTTGATTGGAGAGTTTAATCCATTTGCATTCAAAGTATTTATGGTAAGGACTGCTCAGAAACTGATTAAATAATTAAATAAGGCATCTATACAGCACTTGAAAGTTTATATCATACTTTCTCAAACATTATCTCAATGAACTTTCACTTAGGTCCCATGACAACTGTATCTTTGCTTTTCCTGTATTATGAATGAAGAAATTCAGACTTAGATGAAATGACGTCCCCTAAATCACACCACTAGTACTCATGAGACCTGAGACTAACCAGCGTTTTTCAGACACATGAGAGCCTGTATTTTTGAAGCAGAACAGCTGCCAATCTGAGGAGTTAGCACGAGCAGGACACTCATCATAGGGACTTCTTTTCCTCTGTTTGAAGCTTCCAAGAAGATGCCGAGGTGGGAGGGGCTTCAAATATTCTTATAATGCTAACAAATAACTCAGTAGGCCAGCTGCTTAAGAATCATCAAAAGGACATCAAATCACATGTTCAGATAATAATTATGTGATTGCTTTTTTGTTCATTTGTATTATTTTGTTTTACTGTTTGACCTTTGTTTGGCGTACAACAATATTCCTTCAGTGGGAACTGTATGTTTATGCATGTGAAGGGGGAATCAGCAGATGTAAGGAATGGCAGAGGGTGACAGTTTGACCTCTAAGAACCAGTTCAGACACTACTTGTGTCTCCTACAGATGCTTGGTGGGTTCCCAGTGTGCCCTGAAGCACAAGGTGACCAAGGCAAGATGATCTACTCACCTGCTGCTTTGGGCAACTTGCCTCACCGGGCCCACTGGACAAACAGAACTGGCTGGCTGCTGTCATATAGAAGGCCTCAGTTGGGCTTTATGTCTGCTTGGCCTCTACAGGAAGCTCTATTTCGAGGCACTGAGCTGGTGCTGGGCTTGGGGCTCCCCTGCCAGAGATGAGTGTTGTTCCCATCTGTAAATGGCTCTGGCTCCTGGAAAAGCAGCCACAGCTGAGTGCTTAGCAGCAAATAGATCACTCCCCGCTGAGCCTGTGACTCACAGGGCAGAGAGCCAGCCTCCTGAGGTACACAGGGAGGCAGAAGTCTGGGGACTTGCCTGTATGCGCTCAGGACTCTGTCCACACTTAAGGGCAGGATTTATTTCCACCCTTCTTCAGAGCCTTTGGGGCCTTCTGCTTCTATCTCCCCACCCCACCCTAGGCCAAGAGAGAGTTTCTCTGCCAGCTGTCCAGATTGTCTCCCTAGAGGACCAAACTGAATCACTGAACATGTGCATCCCATTCCTCCTTCCTTGGTCAGGAGTTCTGCTGCTCCTCTCTGGGGACCTGGCTCAGCTCCTCTGCAGATGGTGCCTGGGTGAGGTTTCCTGACCACAACCTGGTTGGTATCTTCTGTCCACAGCAGTGAACAACTGACTATGTGCAGCCCAGCATGGCATTGAGGGGCAATGGAAGTGTGAAGAAGGGAAGAGAGAAAGGGCAAGTGGTGAGGGAGGAGCCGATGAGAAGGGAAAGGGCTCTGGAAAGCTAGAACAAGGGGAAGAGCAAGAGAAGAGGGGAGAGAACAACCACACACAGTGGAGACAGAAGAAAGAAGCAGAGACTTTGCTGTCACTGGGATCCTTTCTACGGAGCCTAGTCCCATTTTCTAATGTAGCCAGAAAACCACAGCTAGCATCTCTTGGTTTCTGTCTCGGTGTCCAGCCTGGTAGGGAGGTACTACACAGATCCCTCATCCCAAAGGGGTTAATGGCTGTTCTGTTTGCAGGGTTGATGCATTGTACATTCAAGGTCCATTATGATGTAACAAAATACTTCCTGGAAATTGAAAATACAGTGATGGTTCTCATTCACCATTCACAGCTGAGTGAGTCTGAGTTTTACCTTCCATGGCCACCAGGACATGCAAAGTAGACACTAGTGATGAAGATGCACTGAAGAGTCAGTAGCTACATGGGACACAAGGGACGGCTGCAGTGGTACGAAGAGGCAGTCACAAGGGAGGGGAGCATGGAGGCAAGGGCCTGTGGCTGCTCTGGAGAGCAATCAGCTGCAGAAGGGACAAGGAAGAGGAGAGTGCCAGGGAGGACACATGCCCCAAATCAGGGGTGCAGGTAGGAATAAATACATTTTTCTGATCTATGGGACTATTAAAGCTATAGTCCTCCTTTTTTTGTTTGTTTGTTTGTTTGTTTGTTGTTGTTGTTTGTTTCTTTGTGCTGGCTCACTCTTCTGCTCTGATATTTCTAGGTAATATCCCAGGCCTCATGTAGATAGTCCTTCTTCAGGGAAGCTTTGTATACATGTACTGTGACCCAAAATAAGAAATATGCTTTGCATCATACACGCAGTCCGTCCATCCATCCATCCATCCATCCATCCATCCATCCATCCATCTATATATCTATCTATCTGTCTGTCTGTCTGTCTGTCTCTATATCTATCTATCCATCCATCATTTTATCTATCTATCTATCTATCTCTCTAATGGAAACAATATTTTTATAATAAATCACTTTCTTTGCTGGATACAACACATCTTAATGATATTTCTATTCTGCTCTAAAAATTCTGGCTGTGACCCACTAAGTTAATTTCATGACCCACTAATGGGCTGGAAACCACTGTTTGACAACACTGCCTCCACTCACCCTGCCATCTCATTCCCTGCTCTGGACAGCTGGCAAATTCTGAGGACATGCATCTTACCTGGCTTTCCACCAGTCCAACCTTGAGTACTTTGGATACAATAGGTACTTTTAGAGTGTTGAATGCATTATTTATTGAACAGGCCAGAGGATTACTGGCCATAGAGAAGGGCTCTTTCTTAGGTTCTTTGAAGCCAGAGAGAGGTGACAAGCTTTATGGAAGAGCTCCAGGGAGCAGAAAAGCAAGTCTCCAGCCTCAGGGCAGGATGCCCTGTAGTGGATGCTCTGTTGATCCCTACAGTTTAGTAGATACATGGGGTTGGAACAGCTTCCATTTAGTGAGCACTTGCTGTGTGCAGCACTGGACCTTTGCACACATCCCTTGTCTGCACCCACAGGCTCAAGGTCACAACTGATGAGTGGCCTAGAGTGGACTGGAGTCAGATAGGCCTGAGTCTACACTATATACACATATACATTCTTTCTGCCATCCTACCCCTATGTCAGCTCACCTGCCCTCTCCTGACATCTCTATTAAGAATTTACTTAGAATTGGGAACTTACACCACCAGGTGGGGAGACATATGTATGTGGGGGTGGGATGGGTAAACCAAAGTTAGCACCTGTGTGGAACACCTCAAGTGTGGGTACCTAGAAGGAATGAGACACAGGACATTTATTCATTCACCAAACATTTACTGAGCATCTTTTAATGTGCCAGGAACTGGCCATGGTGCTGAAGACAGAACATTGAGCAAAACAAGGTTGCCTGTGCTTACAGAGATCCCACCCTCATGAAGGAACAGGTCAGGAGGTCGTGGCAACAAGTGAACAACAGGGCTAGCGATGGCCAATTCCAGATGGGCAGAAAGGAAGGTCTCTCTGGGAGGCACTCTGAACAGACGGCAGGAAAAGCTCCAAGGGCCACCACATGGGAGCGCAAAAGAAACACAATAAGGAGAGTGGAAGAAATACTGGTCAAAAGCGAGGTCTCTCCAGAGCGATAGCAAGGGGCCTGGTCCTGGAACAGAATAAATGCCAGCAGTGTCCTGGAGAAGATCTCTGACCAAGCGCCACACAGCAGGGGCTGCAATCAGCCAAACACACCTGCATCTTAGCCTAGGGACTGTTCTGATCCACTGACAGGACACAACCACCTTGGGAAGGGTCTTGAGACTGCTTCTGGGCTCTACAGTCTCAGTGAGATAAGAACTGCTGCTCTCGGCCTGGACCCTGCAGTCCCTTGGAGGTACTGATCATGGCTGTAGCAGGGAGTTGCCTTCAAAGGGTCCTCATCCACACCATCCCCACTCAGAAAACAGCGCTCACATGGAGACCTCTTCCACAAAGGTGGATTCTGTAGTCTCTCCTCTGTGCAGGGTCTGAGAAGGGAGAAAGGATCCTTAAGACTGAGGCAGGGCAACCCCCACAGTGGGTCATCTTATCCTATTCATGGCCCTCATCTTGGACCAGAGTTGACATCTGGATGAAGGGAAGAGGCTACTGGAAAAGTATGTCCTCTTGGCTCTTCCCATTCATACATTCTTCCCAGGGGGGGTGTGAAATCCTAAGTATGAGAAACACAGAAACTTCTCCCTTCTCCTGACACAAGGGCCAGCGCTTCCTAGCTAACCACACTGGACTTTCAAAGTCAGAGAGATGGAATGGATGTGGGGACTCTTCTCTATTTCTGCTCTTCATTTTGCAGGTGACTCTCCCCTACAAGCCTTTTCCAGTCAGATGAAAAAGAACACAATAGTGCATTTTACTGAACATTTACTAGAATATATTCTCATCCTTATTCTAAATGTTTTCAATGAACAAATTCACTCAATCTTTGCAAAAGCTGAGGAGATGCCAATCCCTCCTACACAGATAAGGCTCAGAGGGGTTAAGTGAGCTGCTCAAGGCCATTGAGGCAGCTCAGGGGTAAAGGCACTACTGCACAAACCTGAAAACCTGAGTTTGATCTGAGGGACCCACAGTGGAAGGAGAGAGATAACTTCTCAGAGTTGTCCTCTGACCCCCCCACATGTGCTGTGGCAGGTACTCACATGCTATCTCCCCTAACAATGGATAAAATGAAAATTTAAAGAAATTACTCAACACCACAGGTTTATGCCAGGGTTTTAAGACCTTGGTTTCAGACAAGGCTGTGCATCAAGAACTGCAAACCACATTCTCCAGGAAGAAGCAAGACTTCCCTCTACCATCTGAGCTGTCTGCCCACTCCAGTCCATCGAGGAACAAACAAACCAAAACGTTGCTGGAGGTTGAAAGACGTTGGTTGGAAGGAGTTACTGTGACTGTCAGTCAAGGCAAAGATCGAGGCCCGAGGAAGCCTCTGGGGTTTTCACTCGGGTCCTCTGCATGGGGAGAAATGGAAAGCTGGTGCCTTCCTCGTGCCCATATACAAAAGAGAAAAGCTGTGCTCACAGGCCACTATGTCAGTGCGGAAAAGGGAGATGTTCTTGTAAACACTCCATGTTCCCAGGCCATGGGAGTGCTGCCCGGGAAACTGAGTGAGCCCTCATCTCAGAGGCACATGCCTGGAAGGAAGCCCCAAGGCTTAGGGCAGAGAAGGAGGCTGACTACCCACACAGGAAAGATGCCATGCCTCAAAGGGGAAAGGCATGGACAAGCGTCTCCCAAGAAGTCCTGAACACGTGTCTTGGGGGAAGGAGTGAGTTCCAGAGCTGGACAGTGGCTCATGGTGAGGTCATGCAACTGAGAGAGAAGAGCTGCAGTGGAGGAATCTTCTGGCCCTCCAGATCACCTCTCCACCCTCCTGTTCTTCTATCCCTACAGAGGCTCATCACACTATGGGACTCCTTTGCCCTCCAACAAGGTCCCATGGGCTAACAAACCAATGAGACAGCAGCATTCTCTCTACCCCCAACCCGACAGGTCACTGTGGGTTTCATGTTTCTCTCTCCCAGAGATGGCAGCTCCCTTGGGTGGTTCATTCATGTAGTTCCCTTTTTTAAAGTTTCAGTACTTGAAGAACTTGGAGTCTCACCTTTGCAAATAGCCCTCCTTAAGGACTCAGCATCCAGCTTTTGTGAGTCATCTGCTTCCCTGTGGGACCTGAACCAACACCCAGGGGAAGGAAAGGGGAGGCACTTTTGGCCCACCCCAAGCAGAACTGGAGAACGGGCAACAGCTTACATTTAGTGCCATTTAAAGTTGTGGTTACTGAACTTGACACACAGAGCTGAGACTGCCTGGGCTGCTTATAATTGTCTATAAGATTCATGAGACTGGCCCAGATTTCCTCTAGGGCAGCAAACTTGGCTTGGGGACAGTGGAAGGTAAAAGCGAAGATGCTCTCTGATGCTCTAGGTTGTCTGATGCTCGGTTCTCTTGAGTGCCTGTGTGGGTCAAACTCCGGTTCCTACTCCAGGCTTTATTCTAGATATTTTTGTGTGGTTTCTCACAGGTCAGTTATTCCACAAGTGAGATCTGGTTTTGCTCTCAGTGTCTATTACAAACAGACCCTTGGCTCCTGCAGAAGCCTCCAATCAGAATGCTGCCTCTCTTCACTGGGCTTCCAAAATTCAAGTCTGTCATGTAGAGAAATCCCTTTAGTGTCTCTGGGGAAGCTATTGGTCCCTGTTCTTGGAGCCAAGCACTTATACAGAGTGACTGTGACATGAGTCCTCCTCCTCTCTCACTGCCCTTGATGATAACCCTGCCAGAGTTGTCTCATGCTGACCTTGATGTTGTTTTAAAATTCTAGCCAAACTGTTTACCAATATTTATGCATCAACTTTCATTAATCTAGGCCTTTCTTCGCACACACGTTTTCTTCTGCCTCCACATCCCCTTCATTGCTTGTTATTATTGTTCAAGTCCATCCCTGGGGCATCTGCACCAAGAGGCTTCCTGTGACGTGACCCCTGTGTTTCTGCTGGAGGTTGGCCACGCTCCTATTACTGTACTCTACGACTCATTTATACACATGTCTGGCTCAGTGAGTAGCACGCAGCTTGGCATACAAGGCTCATCCGTATTTAATGATTTTCATATCTTCAATGTTCAGTGCAAGGTTGTGCACATAAGGACTCAATAACAGTTTCTATAATAAATTAATGAGTGAACTGATAAGATAGTGAATATCTTTACTTCAGATCAAATGGACTGAGCAACCAACACACCTTAAATACCCTCTACATGACCAACACTATACTGGACACTGAGAAGGGCCCTATCCCTATTCTTGAAAGGCTCATGATCTGCTCATGAAAGGCAGCATAGGTAACTGACACCCAGGCAGCGGTAGTAATGTGGTAAGAATATCAGCCAAAACTTCCTGGTAATTTAAAATTTTAGTATGTGCCAAATACCGTTCACATAGTGACTGTGTTATAACATACCACTACCCAACAAGAGAGGTGCTATTATTATCTCCAATCTACAGTTGAGGAGACTGTAGTGAAAATCCACCTAGCTAGGAAGTGTCTCACAAAACCCCAAACTCCTACAAGAGAGGACAGAGGAAGAAAGAGGCTGTAGTGATGGGAACAGCTAGGAAAGGGACAACCCTTGAAGGAAGATCCCCCTGGCCCTCACTTCTCCCTCATCCCCAGGTGTCTGGAGCCCCAGGGAGACCACTGGATGTGAGATGACTTTTCTTGACTGTGGACGTCATCACTGCTCCGCCAGGCGCCTCCCAAGTTCCGGAACCTGAGGGGGCAGGAGCCCACGGCAGCCGCTGATGCTGATTAATTTCCACTGACAAGAGGTTGCGTCTTCGGCAAGCACGGTATTAAATAGCTCCTTTTGATCATAATTAAGTTTCTCTCCGGCTGATGCTATAAATAGCCATGCCCTATTGATTGGAGGGTCTGGGCTGTGAGCTCAGCACCCTCTGGGAGCCCTTCCAGCCTGGCCTGAGCTCACGAGTCCCACTTTTTCTTCCCGACGTGCAGCACTTCTGGTTTCAAGAGCAGGTCCAGCCCAATACCAGGCTTGAGGTCAGCTCATTCCCTCCAACTAACCTACTCCAGGGTCAGTTTTTCCCTTTCTCTGCAAACATCCCTGCCTCTCCTTTCTGTGCTCAGGCACCTTGCTGTAGGGAAACTGAGGTCCAGATAGGTGAAGCTCTTGCTTACAAGTCTCTAGAGAGGATACTAACTCACAACTAGGGTTGTCTTCACCTCTTCCGCACTCTAAACAGAAGAATAACCAATACAGCTTAGCTGTACTCTGCGCTGTGATAGGATAGAGCAGGAGAAACCTGGGGCCCTAAGGCCCAGGGTCACCATAAAATATAGGAGGAAGCATCTACAGCACATTTTCATACTCCTTTCTTCTCTACTAGACACCTTGCAGTTGCTCCCCAGAAAGCAATATGGTCCTTGCCTCAAGGCTACTTCCCAATTCCATGCAATGCCATCCCTTCTGATAACCACCAAACACACACAAGGTGTTGTGTAGCCCAGACGGTGATTTTCTGGTTCTTGGCTCTGTTTGGTCCCCTCTGTCCTAGGGAATGTGATGGAAGTGGTTGTATGGCAGACTGGTGGGATCTGCTCTGGAGTTGCCAGGCTTCACATGACCCCAGCTCTGCTATCACCCAGCAGTTTGAAGCCAGGCACCAGCTCTCCTCTCTATATGGCAAACCATGTCTAACTCTGTTCCCTCTTAGATGAGTAAACTTTGAGAATACCTGTGCTCGCTCCTTCTGGTGTCTGTGGCTGGTTTTGCACCATCACAGCAAAGCCCAAGTAGTTGGAATAGAATACTTAACCCACAGCGCCTAAAGCATTTTAAGATTTGGCTCCTTACAACATGAGTTTGCAAGCCTCTCTCAGGACACGCTGGAGGAGGGGAAGGGGCAGAGCAGAGCTCTGGCAGTTGAGGTCAGAATTGGGGAGCTCCTAGCAAAGAAGACTTCAGTTCTCCACTGTCCTGCAAATAAGAGCATGGTGCTGCTCTTCCAGAGGACACAGTCAAGGACCCTGATCTTTATGGACTCTGACCATGGACTTGGTAACCTGGAGAGGTGCTGTCCCCAAACCACCAGCATGCATCTATAAAAAGACACAGGCATGCGTGCACACATGCTCACACACAGCCGACATGGGTGAGGTGGAATGGAGTGACAGGAGGAAGCCTGTAACAGAGTCAAGGTCCCAACCTAGTGTATAAAGAGCAGCCTCCTCAGCCAGCTGTGCCCACCCTGGCCACACCCATGGTTGATGTGCTCAGGAACAGTCCCCAGTCCTCTGTGAAGTCCAAGTGACATATCACTCTGGTCCCATTTGTGGCTTTCAGAAATGAAACTGTTCTCCAGCAAGAGGAGGAAAAGTTTGTCATCAGCAGACCTGAGGAGGCCTGAGAGCTTCACTTAAGTCTCTGATGTATGAAAAGAGCAGGGGAGCTGCCAGGGCAGGAAGTGTCTCGAGCCAGAGGGAGGAAATGGAGACATTAAGCAGAATCAAAACCGATGAAATAAAAGCACATTGCATTTAGCCTCTGTTCTCTGTGTTCCCCAAAGCCCCACAAACTCTTGACTTGGGCCACTTAGCTTTGTTTCTTCAGGGGTGTTCCAACTGTCTCCCATCAATCAACCCTCTGCAGCTGGTAAGACCCTCCATTTGGCATCCGTCCTGGTAGACAACGGTGCCCAACAGCCCTTCTGTTTTAGCCCTGGAGTCTTCAATACCCACCAGTGGGTGTGTGGGGCTCTGATGATCTTCTTTCCCTCAGTATGAAACTGATCTGGATTTTTGGGGTGGTGGTAAAGAAACAAAACCTCCCAATTAGTTTTTACACAGAGGCTGCCGGAGGCCATATGCCGTGTTCTCCAGCTCTGCCATTACGAATCTTGCTTGTAATTGTTTTAGAATGACACACATCATGTTCTATTTTATCACTCAGTGACAGATGCATACAGGAGAAGGGAAACACACACACACACACACACACACACACACACACACACACACACACACACTCAGAGCAAGCCAGACTACAGAATGGTTAGAGTAATTGTTCTGGAATTCCGCAAGCTGGGCTCTGCCCACTTGCTTCAGTGGTGTTCCAGCTGTGGTTACTAAGTGTGCATTTGAGTGGACAGAGTGGCCCATATGTCCAGAAGCACTTTCACATGCCTATCATCTCCCTCTAAACTCTACATAAAATCCTCAGCATTCTTGCTGTAATTACTCAAAGATGGAGCTTTCCTTCCAAGGATGAGTCAGGACTACAGACAGTGAAGTGGGCAGTAGTGTTTCATTGTTTAAATGCTCCACACTGGGTACCCTAAGGCCAAAGCACCCCCCCCCAAATAACTGGGGTCTTGTTGTTCCCTATTGCTCAAGGTACCTCACCCATCAGCACTTCCCACTCTCAAATAGACAAGGGCCTCTCTCAGGAGTCCCAGGAGTGGGAAGCTCCCAAAGGTTCCTACAATCTAAGCTGAAAACACTGGCTGGGTTCATTGGTTTCTGCTTCTAAAAGTCAGCAGAGATCAGACATGGCATTCACTTCCTGCTTACTTCTGGAAGGGGAATGGAACTCAAGAGACCAGCAACTGTACCCACAGACGCATCATGCTGTCCATGCTGGGTGCTGAGAGACAAACAGTAGGTACACAGTAGAGTGATGGCAGAATACCTTCCTCAGAGGTCCAAGGTATAAGAAGCTCCACAAATGGTCTCAAAGCCCTGGTAATTTTTCTGCTTCGAACACTCCATGGCCAAAGACACTTTGTGTCTTCCTGAGTTGGCTTTACAGAAGACCCCAGATAAGCCCTCCAGGGCCCTGCTAACTATTTGGGGCTTGAAATTTCAAGGCCAGAGAATATATTCTAGAACCAAAGATCCTTTCTCATTATGAGAGCTGATCACTAGTTTCAGAGTGCTGGATAAGGCCTCACTGAGCAACCCTGAGTACACCTCATCGTCCTTAGTCACCCTCCAGACACAGAGGCCATCCTGGGGTGGGAGCACTACATAAGTCAAAGAACAGATAGGGTCAAGTGGCCCTGCCTCTCCCCCATAATAGCCTCAAGCCAAAGGTCACTAGGAGCACGGCCTGTGAAGCCCTCTTCAAGCCCAGAAAGTAGGCAAGAACAGAACACTTGGGTCATCCTCTGGAAGTTTGGGACAGTGGTGATACGGAGAATGTGGGGACCCAGACTGTAAGGGGAGAAGTCTGATGAGCTATAGACATTGCTTTGACTTTAAAGACACATTCTTCCAACCCCCACCCTCCTATTAAGATGGGAATGAGTGTGAGTCTCCAGGGATGGAACAAGAACAGAACAGACTGTTTCCAGAGCACATGCCCCAGCACTCATCTTTCTGTTTCTTAATTAGAAGCCCAAGGGGAGCCTGGAGCCTTGGCAGTGAGGTTAGCAAGTGATGGGGGAACCCCATCCAAATGCCAGCTTCCTTCTCCAGGGACACCCCCTATTTCCTAGGGCAGCGCCTTACCCCTTCTCTTCTCCCAGCCAAAACAATAGGAGGTGGACCTGGACAGGGGCAGCCTTAGCCACTTGTGCCTTGGAAAGAGGTTGGCTGTTACAGTTCAGGGGCAAAGATCTCAGTTCAGGAACTTGGACTATAGTCTGGCCTCTTTTGCTTTTTCCTGGTCAGCCTCCAGGGACTGAAGGCCAGGATTCTGGCTGTCTAGAGAGGACCTGTCCACCTGTGCTCATCAGAAATGCAGTGCGTGTCTTCAGCAGTCCCTCACAAAGCAGGCATTGGCGCCAGCAAGGCCATTGTGCTCTGAGAAGACCTGTCACCATCAACAGACCTAGTTGGCATAATGCTTCCTGGTTTTTGTTGAGTATGTCCAGTTTCCTGACCAACTCATCCCTGATGAATAATTGTTTCCTCACTCATTCTAGGCAGCTCCACTCAAGGGAAGGATGGAGACGGGTCTGATGAGGATAGCCTTTTCTTTGGTTCCCTGGTGTCTGAAAGCTAGGGCTAACCTCTGCTTAGTGAAGGGGCACAGAATGTTCTGTGAGTCCCATCACATCCCTGGCAGCTGCCAGCATTTACTAAGCACTTTCCCTTTCTACCTCCTTCTCCACTGTCTAAACGTCTTCTCTCCCTCTCCCCGTGCCGAAGATGTGCATGTGGTGTAGGAACAGGCTGGGGACCTGAGAGGATATGGATATGGGGAAAGAGTATTTGAAGGGAGGCCCCTGAGCCTAATAGCAACCCTCACCTTCCTCACGTGCATAACAGCACTCAACCAGATCTCACCAGGCCATGAAAATGATGCCACAGAGCCCTTGGGTGGCTCTAGTCCCATTCTGTCCTCCCCATTACTTCTGCCCTGAGTGTGTTTCCTTGGCCCGAGTTGCTGGCATGCCATCTGGCATTCCTGGGTGAGCCAAGAGTTATTTACCAGTGACAGCTCTGTTCATCTGGCCATCGCCACCCATGGACATGGGCAGCAGAGCTCACCCAAGCCCCAGGGATGGCTAATATTGAGAGTGCTCTCCCGCCAGCCTCCAGAATAGGCACTTAATAAACATCATTATTTTAATCCTCATGCCAATCTTCATCTGTCAGGAGAAAAGAATGAAGTTCCCACATTGACTTCTGACTGGTCACACAGGAAGAAAGTGGTAGAGCCAGGGTGGTCCCCAGACATGCCTGTTGTCTTATGAACTGCCCTTGCCAGTAAGGCGCTTTGTGAGAAGCCAGCTAGAAACGTAAGATATGGTTGAGGTACAATCAAACAATCAGTACCAAGTAAGTCCATGGCCCCTTACCTCACGGCATATGGCAGAGAGAAGAATCCACTCTCTGAACATTTACTGTATTCCCAATCCCAACCAAATGAGCCACAGCACGGGCGATACATAGTCACATTTGGGGACGGAAAGACCTGCATGTATGTTGGTATTTGGACCTCGGTAGAAACACTTGCCCTTTTCCCATGTGGACCTCACATCCTGTCACCCCTTCCTGCTGTTTCCCCACTATGAAGTTTAATCCACGTGGTTCATGGGAAGAAGCACTTATCAGCTGTGACAGGTCACAAAAATGGCCATCCACATTTCTCACCCCTCCTCCTCCACACCCCTGTGATTTCTCTGTCCTTTGAATGGAGGCTTGGCCACTACGTAGCCGCAAATCGACAGAGTAGAAACTTGAAAAGAAACTTGTGTACGGAGAGTTAGACCTTTAGTGCAGTGATTGGGAACTTCGCAACGGCCACCCATGGAGGGCTCTACTCTGCTCAGCCCTGCTGGGTGATAAGGGACCAGAGCTAAGCCATGCATCCCAGGTGCCTCCGGTGCTCACTCGTCAGCCGCTAGAACTGTGAGTGAGCTCATGCTAGGCCATTCTCAGGAAACCACAGATGGCCCTGGGGCAGGAGCAGAGCCAGATGGTCTAGGACAACTGCACTGTCCACTACAACCATGGAATCACGAGAAATAACCAATGGTTAAAATTGAAGCCGTTACCGACTAAGGGTGACGTCCTGTGAACTAAGAGCCAGGTGATTCAGGTTCTCACAACGGAGGAGACCTGACATAGGGGCTGGCAAGTAAGCCCCTCTCTCCTTCACAGCACTGTGACCTTGGGAGTGCAGTCTGGTGTAGAGGCTACAGGGTCACAGAGGCAGAAAGGCCAAGGTGAAACTCCTTGCTTCGACACCGAGAAGTTGTATGACCTCGGAGGAGTCACTTAATCTCTCTGTGCTCCAGTTTTCTCAGCTCTAGGGCAGTGATGACAACGCCTCTTGACGGGGCTTATGAAAGCAAGTTGATAGCGAACACCCAGAGCACTGTGAGAGATACTATATAAGGGGTTTCCTATTACTTCTCAGACACATAGCCCTGCCACGTTTCCAAAGGTCAGAGTTCACATGTGCAGGAAGCATGCTGACCACCAGATTACCAGCTCCAGTAGGGTTGGTGAGGCAGAGAAATGATGCTATCGTGGAAGACAGAGGTTGGAGAGCAGAGGAGACACTTTGACCAAAATGGGTGAGTGAAAAAAAATGTTTGTGAATGACTACATCTGTTACTTTTTTCTCTGCTGTGTGCAAACCCCTGACAAAAAGAAACTAAATGGAGGAAAGGATTATTTGGAGTCTGTCATGGCAGGGGAGGCATGATGGCAACGTGAGCTAGCTGGTCACACAGCCTCTGCAGTCAGGAAACAGAAAGAAATGAACACTCAGTTTTCTTTCTCCTTTTATCCAGTCCCATACACCACCTCCATAGGATTGAACCAACCACATTTAGTGACGTTTCAACCCAATTTAGAAACTCCATCATAGATACGCTCAAAGGTTTGTCTCCTAGGGTATGCTAGATCCTGTCAAGTTAGCAAACAACATCAACCGTCACAATTATCTTCTAGGTAGCTTTCTGGGGCCGAGATGAACCCAGGCAGGGGGCTTTGCTCGCCCACTGTGGAACCACCACACACATATGGTTTGTTCTTTTTTTGAAAGGTTTACTACTAATGCATAGCCTTGGCTGCTCTCAGCATAAGATTGCTATCTTCCTAGAGTCACCCTCTTGGTGTTCACAGAAGTCATTCTCCACAAAGAGGAAGAAGAGAGGGATCATGACCCTATGCTGGATTGTCCAAATGCTACCCACAGCCAGCGTCTTTAGACTGCCTCTGGTTATAACTCTATTGCTGGTCAGGAGAGAAATGAGCGTTTACACACCAATAGAGATGCCTGGGCTGCTGGCCAGAGCCCAGCAGGGAGGGGAGAGGGGCCAAGACTCCTCCTGGGACACAGGACTAGGCTCTAGGACCTGTGTCCCTTGCACATAGGGCTGCGCTGAAGCAGATTTTCACTGCAGATGGCCCAGTTGGGACCCCGAGAGCAGGTGGGTGAAGTGATCCCTCAGACAATCAAAGCAAGGATATTGAAGCCGCCCCTGACTTGTGGGCCACAACACACATTCGGGATAGAGAATCAGGTATTGGAGAGACACAGGACCCCTCAGCCTCCAAGGCGGCCAAGAGGGGTGGAAACAGATCCCTTAAGAGTGCCATCCTTCTTCAAGGGCCTTGGATGGTCCCAGGTTCAGAGCAAGGTCAAAGTCAAAGTCAGGTAACCACACTGGAAAACACAGTTCTACAGGGAAATGCCATTAAAGTTGAGTTGAGAAGGTGGCACAAAATGGGGGGAGGGGGCTGGTTTTTTTTTTTTTTTTTAAGCAGAATTAAAGTGATATTTTCAAAGTGCTTGCTGTTACTAGGAGGGAGACACCGGGATAAGATGAAGACAGGACTGACTATGGCTCTCCCAAAATCAGGGCAGGAGAGGGCATCAGCCTTCTAATCAAGGTGGGCTCCATCAGGAGAAAGGATTCCTGTGGAGTGCTGGGGGCTGGCTGTCTCTCTACTTTGCACTTCACCTCCTTCCAAGGCCAACTTGATGCATTTCTCCAGGTCGTCTTGGTCATCTTCTGTGCCTGGTGACCAGACTTGGCAGCTGCTCATCATTGTATAAGGTCAGAACACACATTCAGCATGTCAGCAATAACTGTTGATTAAATAAGGGGACCCGCAACAGCATACTGGAGTGCCAGCGGCAGCTGGAGACTCTGCTGCCCCAGCCCACCTCTCCCTAGCACTTCGTTTTTTCATAAACAGAACTGAAACTTCAAGGAACAGTCAACCTCTCTTGCCAGTCTCTGGATTCTCCAGGCACAGAGCCACTCTTTGAGAAAAGGTGGTAGGCAGGGGGTTCATTTCATCTAAGGAGCAGAAGATGCATCCCTGGGGCAGGATGGGTCACCTCTCAGCAGTCCCAAGAACAGAGGGACTCCCGGTGGCAAAAAGAAAACAATGTCCACTTTCGATGACAGCACAGGTCGCTGGAGAATTTTCTCTACCTCACCTGCCACCCTCCCAGCTGGGAGGCCTTCTCGTGTACATGCTCACACTCACACTCACACAGACTCCCCTAGGAGCACCACATCCATTTCTCCCTCCAGTTTCACTTTCTGCCTGGATTACCTTTCTTTTTCAGCTCTACAAAACCACTGTTCTGGCCAGACTTATAGGCTCGTACCATCTCTATCTCTTCGGTGATTTCTCAGAGTGAAACAGATCTAATGATCTCTTGGCCTCACCCTATCTGGATGGGCAGCTCCTCCTCGACTTCATGCTCTGAAATGCACAGCCCTTGCACTTGGACTCCCTGTCTGGTCTTGCTCGGCTTCACGTTTTATGTTCAGTGTGTTTACCAGACCGCTGCTTGTGCTTCTCACTCCACCTGGAGAGAATCACATGGTCATGTTGAGGCTGCAATGAGCCAGTGGCCATCCACTGAGCGCCATACATGTGCCAGGAGCTCTGGCCCAGGACCAGAGTCTCTCATGTTGAGGGGCCAGAGCTGGTTGAAAGCCGAAACTGCTTAATTCAGGCCTTTGGATCCAGGGGGGAGAGAGAGAGAGAGAGAGAGAGAGAGAGAGAGAGAGAGAGAGAGAGAGAGAGGGATAGAGAGAGAGAGAGGGAGGGAGGGAGGGAGGGAGGGATAGATAGAGAGAGAGAGGAAGGGAGGGAGGGAGAGATAGATAGAAAGAGAGAGGGAGGGAGGGAGAGAGAGAGAGAAAGAGAAGGAGGGAGGGAGGGAGGGAGGGAGGGAGAGAGAGAGAGAGAGAGAGAGAGAGAGAGAGATTCCCTAGATGTGATATCCTAGCCATGTCACCACCTCAGCCATCTATTTGGCTCTCATCCTCTCCCTGCATTGAAAAGAAAGCCAATGGGATGCTCACAGCCCCTGGGGAGCCTGTAAGATTGCCATCTCCCCAGTCCTCTGTGATCATTTAATGGCTGGTTTCATTCAAATAACTTAAACTAAGGTAAGTCACGCTGCTTGCACTAGAGATGTATATAGCATATAGATGTATTCAGCATCCTATAGATTCCCCTGTGCTCCTGTGGGGAGCCAGTGTAATGAAATAAGAGAAGTAGAAAAAGGAAGGGCCATTGGCAGAAATCGGGATAACAGTATACAAAAAAATAAGTTGGTGATGAGGGTAAGGCATGGAAGAGATGGAGTTGTCTATAGGGGTAAGTAGTGGGAAACAGTGGAAATGTGGTGGGTCCAGTTACCCCCAGAAGCCAGCCAGCCATAGTGCACAGGTTCTTAACTGTTTATCCCACAGGTCTAGCAAGGACCTTGGGTGGGGGTTCACCCTAGAAGCTTCCACACACACTCCAGTGAGACCTGGCCATACTCAGTCTGTCCCAGGACAAATAACTGAGTCTCCAAGTGACTTCTGTGATCTTGATTATCCCTGCCTTCCAGAACTATTTTCTAGCTCCTCAAAGACCTTGTCCTTTGGATGAAAGGAGGAGAATAGGTTCTGTATTTAAAAGGCCCGTAATCACTGACTCTTCCCAACAAAGAAATGGGCTGCAGCCAACAGGGGCCGCTTCCTATCCCCAGAACCATGTAGGCAGACCTGATGCCATCTGCTGGGGTAGGTGAGTCCAGCACTAAAGAGAGACAGTGAACTAGACTCTGAGGTTAACATTCATCAGACTTGAATGCCTATTGGTTCTCACCCTTTAACCCTTGCTCCCAGGGCTGATGTCTGATGCCACCACTCACTTGACCATACCAATCATCCCATGGGGCTGGATTCACAACTCCTTGGTGTTTTTTTCCAGCAGGACCTCTGCCCTGGTGCCTCAAGAGCTGTTGACCTTGACAGTAACCTATTTGCTTATCACCAAGTTCCCGAAGTCTTCCTAGGAAGGGGATCTCCAAGCATGGCACGCCAGGCCTCCCTGTAGACTTGCATTTCTTACGGACACTTTGGTCAAGGACTCTTAACTTCTGCCTTTTTAAAGAAGGAGAAATAGAAACGGGAAGGTTGCCAAGTGTCTAGCCATTTAAAGGCCAGTTCTTCAGGCTGTGGATATCCCAGGCTACCAAGCTAATGAACCATTTTCCTTGGAAGCAGAAAAGGCTCAGGGCTTTATAGTAGCTGGCTAGGAACTGAGAATTCACCCAATGGAATCCTCTCACCATTCAGAAGAAGACACTAATGACCAGAAAGGAGAGGTAACCTTCCCAAGGTCACAGGACTCCCAAAGCTAGTCCTACACCCACCTCCCCTGGTTTCCAATCTGGTGGCCTTTCCACAGTCCCCTAGAGCTCCACCCCAGCTGCAGGACTTGGCCAACCCACATAAGCCAGCTCAGGCATAAAGTACTAAACTTTAAGTGTGGACTCCGCAGCCTCTCCTCCTCAGATGAGAAGTTGCCCTTACATGGAGATATTCGGAAGTCAGGCACGATGTAGGGGTGGGGACAGGGGAGTGGGCATGGAGCTTCCTAATCTCTCCCTAAGCTCTCTGCCCAAGCTCCGAGCGTGCCAGTCCAGCTGCAGGAGAATATTTTATTAACTGACATCACAGCCCTTGTTCGCTTGAAACAAATTTCCACTGAAGGAGGAGATGGGGCTGGAGGTAAAGTCAAGGTAGCTATGGCTCAGAAGACAAGCACATGGGCTTTCTCTGGTGTGGAAATCTGGGGAGAACTCCAGGAGTTTTTGCAGGAAGAAGAGAGAGGGGCTGAAAATGAAGGTAATACAGAAACACCCTAGGCTCACATACTGTGAATTGGCCTTTTTCATCTCTCCCATGCAGGAATGGCATCAAAGAGGCAGGATGGTCCCATAGCGATACTGCTGACATAGATAGATAGATAGATAGATAGATAGATAGATAGATAGATAGATAGATAGATAGATAGATAGATAAAACCCAGCAGAGTGGGAATGAGGATATCCTGAAGGGAAATGCATCCACACCAGGCACAATTTGTCCTCAAGGAGGGTCCAGCATTGTGTGTGATACCTCAGGGGTTCCATTCCCCAGGGGGTTCTCCCCAGCCCCATGTTTCTGGAAGTGAAAGTAGTCATGGATCACTATCAAGGGCCAGTTGCTAAGGGGTGTGGAAAACGGGACAGAAAGCCTGGGGCCAGGGAAAGAGCACAGCCCTCTTCCCTATCGGGCCAGGGTCCCACAATTCAGAAAGAGGCAGAGCTATGATGCCTTTAGTGGGCTGGGAGGGTCCAGCTAGAAGGCCTCTGGAATGGTAAGGTGTGCCAAGCAACAAGGCAACTTGGGACCAGAAATTCTCCAGGGAAAGGAATAATCTGAGATCTTGACAAAGTTATTATAGAAGATAATTGTGTAGGATGCGTATTTCCCCCACTCATACATGTTTTTGGGGTAAGGGAGAGTTTGCAATGCTTTGAAAGTCCCCACCTCTGCCTTTGCTGTCTTCCCTTCTTTGTTCCCAGTGTCCATGTCTCCATGAGCCCAGGCAAGCCTAACTCCCACCTGCCTACGCCCATTGGCGGGATCTCCCTGCCCTTAGACATTTTCTTTCCTCTCCTAACTTTTGTACATGAAACCCGAACTCTTCATCCCTGCTATGTTAGAGAGTTTGGGGTGCTTGTGTCTTTCCCTCCTTCGCACACGACAAGGTTAGGAAGGTGATTTCTTTTCCTCTTTTCAGGAATCACACTCCAGTTTCCTTTGGACAGAAGTGGCTGATGGCTGACAGGCAAGAGTGGATGCGGTACAGAGCACTAAGGGAATCCCAGGCTCTCCACATACAAGCAGTCTGTCTTGAGTAGGACTCAAGACTTAACTACAAGCCAGGTGCAATAGTGAAACCTCTTTTCTAAGGTGGTTGGGAGGGTTAGATGCATCTAAACAACCTGTACTGAGCTTATGCTTAGGCCATTGTTGAAGCTAAGCATCATCAGCTACTGTTGTTAAGGTAATGGCAGTCATCTCTCACGGTCAGGGTGAACCTATTTCTTCTCATTCAGTCTTCAGCACAGATGGCAAACACTCACTTCTCCACTGTTGGATTACAGCCCTAAAGAGGCTCAATCACAGCTCTTAAGTCAATGCTGCACCCTGAACACAGCCACTCTCTGAGTCCTAACTGACTGCTGGGGACTTTCTCACTTAGGAAGCCAAGAGCAGCTGTGTCCTGTGGCCTCTCAGGAGTCCCTACACATCAGGCCTCCCCTTTTTCTTCCTTCCCAGCTTTATATCTTTCTTTATAGCTTTTACTTCAATGTTTCATTCCCATTTTATACATTTATTTGGACTTTTTGAGTTTTTTGTTGTTGTTGTTTATGGGTTTTTGTTTTTGTTTTTTGAGATACAGTTTCTCTGTGTAGTTTTGGTGCCTGTCCTGGCTTGGATCTGTAGACCAGGCTGGCCTCGAACTCACAGAGATCTGCCTGGCTCTGCCTCCCAAGTGCTGGGATTAAAGGCGTGCGCCACCACCGCCCGTCTTACATTTATTTGTTTATTGCTAGTTCCTACTAGAATGTCAATTCCAAGGATTTTTCTGTGCTGTCCACAGATTCTTCCTCACTTCCTAGTATGATGCACAGCAGTCTCACTATACCTGTTAAATAGTCAAATTAATGCATTTAATCTTTCCACCAGGGTCTTTCAAGGTCTAGCTGAAATTCAAAAGCATCCCTGAGGCCCTGGTTAGCATGCTCCCCCCACTGTCCCCTTCTTCTCACATCTCATTCATTCTCCTTGACTTACTGAGGCCTGGAATACAGCGCTGTGAGCACAGACATATGGTATCGGACCGCGGGTCAGTAGGAGTCCCAGTGAACCCAAATGGCACCAAAAGACCTCAGTGTGACCACAATGTGGAAGCTTGGGCACAGAGTCACAGCCTTCTCATGTGCAAAGTGGAATCACACACACACACACACACACACACACACACACACACACACACACACACACCTCACAGGGGTTTGAGCCTTATTTCTCCTCTCTCTTTGAAGTCCCTAATACGACTTAGTTATGTCCTTTGCTATGAAGCATGTTTACTGAATAATGAAAGCACCATGTTCCCTAGCTGCTTCCCAAAGGTCTAAATGAGCATCTTGTCAGAGGCACTAGTGATACAGCCGATGCAGATAGCGGGGTTTTTTTTTGGTTTGTTTTTTTGTTTGTTTGTTTTGTTTTTTGTTTTTTGTTTTCCCCAAGAGGAAGAAGAAACCAAGTTGGAGAAGCAATGTCTCAAGTTCTTGAAATGTTGTTACAGGGTCTGACACTGCAAAAGAACAAGGAAGACTGGACCCCTCTACATTGGCATCACCCTGAGCCAGGCAGAAATGGTTCTTGTTCTGCTGTGACCATTTCGATCTCATCTCCTAGCCACATGCCAACATAAGGGCATATTTACTTATTTGTTATTGCAAAACCCATAAACAAAAATTTCCCCCTGGTGGGTGCCGTTATTTATTTATCATTGTAAGACACTAAAAATAAAATCTTGTTTTACTCAGAGGACCAATCTTCCTTTTAGTTATAGCAGAAGCACAGTATAAAAATGAACTTCCATAGGCCAGGAAGACAGACCAGATAGAAATTTTAGCAACATTATTTGCAAATGGTGACAATGTTCCTGATGGGGCTGTGCACCCAAGTAAGACATGAGACAATCAAATTCCTCAAGGTTCTTTCCTTGGTTCAGCATTCATTTCCCCTTTAATCGTCTCTTCTGATTGTCTCACTTCAACCAATGATTTGAGAAACTACGTTCAGCTTTTGTTCTCCCTGCCTGTGCCCAGAGCCATTTTCTATCCAGAGAACATCTGGAGTTATCAGCAAACATCACAGATCCAAAGGCAAGGTCATGGTCTTTCCTTGGTGAGCCCTCACCAACCTGTTCCTTCTCTGCTACCTGCAGCTTTGTGTTTCTCATTGGCCGCTCTTGTGTTGCAGAGCTCCTCAAGACTCCTTCTGGCTGCACGTCCATTGAGTCCTCTCTCCAGCTCTGCTGAAGCTGTCTCAGGTCAGGTCTTCTTTAGCTCTTCCTTGATCGGCCCATGGATGACCATCTTGCATCTAAGAAATCTAACAGTCATCCAGGAACCGGATCTACTTTATCTATAGACCCAGAACATCTTTACTGGCTCCTAATGCCCACCAAATAAGCTCCTTGCCCTTCTATTTTGGGTCCTCTGAGTCTCTAAGCCTTTTGTTCCTACTTATTATTTGCCATTTTCCTGTTTCCATATCCTAAACACCAGCAAACAGTAGTTAAGTGTCCCAAGCATCATGCCTTTTCATGATTTACTAGGTTTTCCATTCCCACTTATTAAAATCCTACAGGCTGGAGTCAGTTCAGAACATAGCTGGGCTCCTGTCTTAGGATTTCTATTACATGAACACCATGAGCAAAGTCAGCTTGGAGAGGAAAGGATGTGTTTTAGCTTACAACTATCTCAGGTCACACCATCACTAAGCAGAGTTAGGACAGGAACTCAAGACAGGAATTTAGAGGCAAGAACTGAAGCCAAAGCCATGGAGGAGTGCTGCTTACTGGCTTGCTCCCCATAGCTTGCTCAGCCTGTTTTCTTATTCTTATACACCACTTGGCCCAGCAATGGCACTACCCACAATGGGCTGGGCCCTACCACATCAATCACTAGTTAAGACAATGCCCTACAGGCTTCCATAAAGGTCAATGTTATGGAAGCATTTTTTTTTTTATTTCCTCTTCTTGTATAGCTCTAACTTGTGTCAGGTTGACAAAAACAAACAAACAAAAACCAACCAAATCAGCTCTTTGTGTTTGTTTTAGAGGTGTTGCTTCATTTAGCTTTCTTCAAATATTACTTTACTCCTGTTTCACAGAAAGCTGAGACATAAAGCCACACATTAGAGTAATTATCCGTGCCATCTGCCAATCAAACTGTCTATTTTTAATAGACACAGATGGATTATTTAATTTTCCAGGGTCCCTTGAAGTTAGTGTTGGCCATGTGACTAAGTTCTGGTCAAGGAAACACAGGCCAGTCTCCACAAAACACCCAGGGTGACCCTGTGTGCACTCCTGTCTTTATCTTGATCCACTGGCTAAACAGGATTTCAAAGGATTTAAGGAAGACCCAGGCATAAGAAGAAAGGAGCATGGATTCCTAGGTGACTGTGGAACATAGAGAGACCCTCCCTAGCCTTCTGTGACCCATGAAATGAGCAACAACATAAACTGTCATGTAAACTGTTGGGGTGTGGGTGCTGTGCATTGGAATAATATGTCTACCCTTATCAATACAGTGCTCTAGAGAAGCTATAAACCCTAAGTCCAACTATGTTACTGCCTAGTCTTCCCTACATGTCACTGCTCTTAGGCACAACAAATAGGAATCCCTTCTAAGTACTTCCTACATGCTCAGCATTTGACGGAACTGTATCTCATGTCTTAGATTTGCACTTGCTGTATGATAGCCACTAGCCAAGTGGTACTATTTAAATTGATTTTTAAGTTAAATTAATAAGTTGAGTGTTTTGTTCCTTAACTGTTGCGGCCATGCTTCAAGTGTTAAACCATCAAGAGGAGTTCATGGTTACCCCTCTGGACAGAGAAGGTACAGACCATCTCCATCACCACAGAAAGTTAACCTAGACAATGCTGTTTTATGAAGATCCACATCCACACTCTTCCCTTCCCAAGAGCCCCACAGAAAAGCTGAGAGAAGCCATCTTACAAGTTGTAATGCTTGAAAACCCCTGTTTCTTGACCCCAGCCAACCCACCATGTTGAAACAAGTGTAATTTTATCATGGGCCTCAGTCTGCCCACTCCCTCCATTGCCGTCACCTGTCATGCAGAATAGGGTAAGGCAGTTACAATCCCCACTGGTGCCAATGATTTGAGGGTCTTTCTTCCCTGCATGTTTTTCATGGGAACCTAAGCAGATCCAGGCAGCTACTCCAGTTCCTGAGACACCACAGTAAATTGCCACAGCTGCTCTTCTATGGCTCCTAACTAATAAATCAAATCTACTGAACAATACATTTACTGCAAATTTAAGAAGTTGTTCTTCCACTTTTTAAGTGTGTGTGTTAAATCAAATTCAGAGTCATAAAGAAAGGAGACAGTCTGTCTTGGTGTGAGGAAAACAACAGCAACCATCCACATGATTAAAGAAGCAAGAACATTGCTGGCCTATGTTCTGTGGGTGAAGATCCTTTCTTGTGGATCCCTGGAGCCTCTTTCCTCCCTAGCAGGCCCTCCCATGCCCAAAGTGCTGTGCTTCTGACTTCTTAACCAATGCTCGAGTCCATTTTGCAAACACAGATTCACTGTTCACTGGTTCCCATTTGTTCCAGATTGCTGTTCTTGGTCTGGCTAAAAAATGGCACCACTTCTGTGAGGCCAATCATTCATTCATCAGCAAATATTAGATATTTATTTGGCAATACACACTTCAAATCTTTTCAGAACGTGACCCTTTCTTCCCTGTACACTCTTGTGAGCATACTCACCTCCCCTGCTATATCATAAACATCTTAGGCTCTCTCTCCTCGCTCTTCTCCCTCTCTCTTTCTCTCTAAACTCCCCCTTATCCTATCCAATTTAGCAGTACTGAGGATTGAACCATGGGCCTTGCACATATTAGGCAAGCATTGTACCTAATTTATTTTTATATCTCCAACATTTTCTGATACTTTACCTTACAAATACTGGATATTCAATAATACTTATTGAATCAAATGACATTTATGATATCTATGGTTTGATACTGGTTATCTCCTAAGCTTCCCCCACTGCTAATGTACACATGTCCAGAGAGAAGTAACAGTAAACTAATGATGCTTCTCAGAGACTATAAGCCTATAATTATGGTTAGCTCTCTGCTATTCATGTCATTGAAAAAATAGCTTTGAAAAGGATCTCATACCAGAAGGAAAAAAAAATTCTTCTTAATCAGCCTTTGACAGTATTGTATGATTTTTGAGCAGCTATTTCTTCTGTTTGACTGTCTATTGATATTTGTGTTTACAATCTCTCCATAACTGTCTGGGAGATAAGGGTGGAAGGCAACGTGCAGAGAGCTATGTTGGTGGGAGGAACCCAATGAATGAAGCATTTGCTCTGTACAACTTCAAAGGAAGGACTTGGACCACCAATGTCACAGACACTATGTGTGCGTCAGCACACCCCAAGATACGACCATTTCTCTACAATGACTGCTAAAAGGAGGGGCTCTTAGCCCCCTGCAATGCTAATCCTGGTGACCACCTAGTTGTTCAAAGAAGATGATGAGGTGCTACTGAGAGTGATAAGGTTCCCAGATGGAGGGAGGACCATGTTTCCACTTGGTAGCCATTGCAATGCACCTTGCCGTGCCACTCAGAGCCACTGGATGCAAATCAAAGAAAATGAGATTTGCAATTTTGCATTGATAGCCAGTTAATGTTGGAGGGAAAGGTCCCCTTTGCCACTTCTGAAGCAAACAAATATCGCATGTAGCGATTCTGCAGCTACATTAGTTGGTGAAAATTGATGTGTATTTCATGTGTCAGAGAGCTGAATCCCAGAGAATGGAGCCAGCCTCCCAGAAAATGGTTTCTTTATATAGTTCCATCCATTTATTGTTTGATTGGACTTTCTGTATATTAAATTCAAGCTGTTCTGCCACTCATGGGTATTATGATGCGTTGGCTTGGTGGGAAATAACGAAGGTGATGGGATTTTACAGCATCACATTACAAAGGAGGCGTCCCCAGCCTCATCCATCTCTCCATCAACTAGCTTGCGTGTAAGGTGGCACTTCTATTAAAACGATTTTTCTGATTCAGTTTAATGACACTCATTCGAGTCCTGGCACCCAGAATATGATTACATGAGTTAAATGCAATCTTCTTCCACCCAGTCATGGTCAGCCAAGGCTGGGCTCTCTTCTCTCCCCAGTCACATCTTCTCACACATCTGTCATTTATATAGGGCTGGTGTGGTCTGAAGAAAACAGAATGGACAAACAAGAGGCCAGACTCAACACGGAGCCAGTTGAGTGGATGTCCCCAAACATAGGAGTAATTCCTTTCTCAAAACAAATCTTTCTTAGAAGTTGGTCTGAGGTCAACGTTATGCACTCTTTCCAAAGAAGATTTCTGGGGCCCAACTTTCTACTTCCCAGAAATAGAGAAATAGGGACCTGAACATCACCAAAAGAAGAATCTTTATGAATGAGTGTTCCAGCGTCAGCTTCCTAGAAACGGCTAGTTGTATGCAGGCTCGTGTGCTCAGTGACGTGGAAGATTACTGTGCTCCAGTCCTTTGCTCTGCACTCCCAGCCCTTCTTGAAGTGTGGTCTGGAGCATTGCATGGCCCAGGGCAAGCATTCCTTCCTGGGTGTGAGAACTGAAGGCATTCAAGCTGAGGATGAGGGGCTCTTCCCTGGCTGAGGAGGGGGAGGGCCCTCTGCCTTTTGTTTACAGTATTTCAAGGCAGAATAATTGTGGTTCCTTGGGAAGAATCATGTTTGTGTTTACTGGTGTTTTTAAAGAGAGAAGCACAAACAAAGCAGAGCAGACAGAGGTTGAGATTGATTTCCAGACATTCCAGAAGAGAGCTGTGAAATGAATACAGTGTGGAAATCCTTTTCCAAAAATTGCAGTGATCTGAATTGCCAGATCAGAAAGCAAAGGCATTGCAAGGCTCCCAGGGTGAGGCACCTGAGTGGCTCAAGTGCCACCCATGTGAGTTAACCATGTCTGCAGTACAGTCTCAGAGTGGTCTCTGTGTGAGCCAAAGCTGGCCGGTCCCTCATGATGGTCTAAGTGCATGCCAACTGCTCACATACTCAGTACTATTGCCTGGGTAAGAAAAAGGGGACGTTCCATCCAGCTTTCTATGCCTGCTGCCAGCTACACTACCTCTCTCTCAGATGTTGTGGCTACAAGATGGCTCTCTAGTTCCCTGTTGATGTCTTAGCTGGATGCCCTGGGCTTTGAGTCACCTCACAAGCCTCTTCTTGCCAATTTTTTCTCCCAAGGGTGTGGAAGATCTTCATGGCTAATCTGCAGTAAACTTTTCAGCTGGTTTAATGGAAGAAGGGCTAGTGAATACTTTCCGAGAAAGCTTCCTGTTGTTTCTGCTTTTAATGTTTGTGTGTGTGTGTGGGGGGGGGGGTGTCTAATTGTTAGTGCATACAAGTAGACATCCCCGCACACATGTGTATGAGAAGCCAGAGGTCAACTTCGGGTGTCTTTCCCCAACCCCCCTTCACTTTTAATTTTTAAGATGGAGTTTCTCACCTGAAGTGCCTCAACTCAACTATGCTGACTGTCCAACGAGTTTACAGACCTACCCGTCTTCACATTCCCCTCACTCCAGTGCTGCGACATAGGTGTGTCACTGTGCCTAGCTTTTGAGGGGATTCTGGTGATCTGAACTCAAGTCGCCATGCCTGCACAGCAGGCACCGACTTAATGCTCCAGCCCTCTACCTCTAACTAGGCATCTCATCCATGATGCCACCGCCATCTCTTGCCTATATTATTGCCATGTTATTTTATATTAAGGGATCAAGAAGGCCTCTTGGATGCTGAACAGAGACCTGAAGGAATATGGACAGCATAGAGAAGAGCACTCCAGTCAGAAGGAATAATACATGCAAAAGTCATCAGGTAGAAGGGTCCTTAACATGCTACCCTTGGAATAGCCAGGAAATTCCTAATGGAATTTCTGTAGTGAGGGGGCAGGAGATCAGAATGTTAATGGGAGAATCAAGTCAAGCTTGTGACCATCATGCCACCATGACTCTAAACAGGAAGTCCCTCAAGAGTTTCAAGCCTCTGATCTGTTTCCAGGGGATCCGGCTGCTAGAGACTGAGCACTACACTGTGCACTACCTATGTGTCATGCCATGTTTATTCTTCTATGTAACCTAACAATATGTATTTATTTGTTTATTTACTGTATTGTCCTTTCTATTTGAATGTGAGCTTCACAGAATTGTTTCTTTACTGCTGGATTCTAGTGTCTAGAACTTAATAAATATTTGGGGAATAAATAGCTAAGTGAAGGGAACTGTGATGGGTAGGGACTTACCTATGGTTTGCTTTATGCTTCTCCCTGGCCCTGCAGTGTCTCAAGGTGATCATGGTCAAGTGGCCAAATACTATTTAAGGGCTCATGGCAAACATTCTTTGCCACAGGTCTCAGCCCTCCTAAGGCTAAAGCTTCAATTCAGTGTTTGTCCTCCCTGTCTGCTCTGTCCACAAACACCCTGCCTGAGGTGACAACATGAATGACTTCTAGAGAGGCCTGGTTTTGGTTCTCACATGGCCAGAAGTGGTTTGTGAACGGGAAAGTTGAAGCTGAGGAAGCCAAGGTACAAATCTGTTTAGCCGAACAAATAGGTATCAAGGCTTACTACTACCAAGCCCTGCAATCTGTGAAGATATGCGCTTGAAGACTTCACAGTCTAGGGGAGGGAAGAAAATGTGGTGGCAGCAGGGTAAAACACCAGGGATGTCATGGGAGGCAAGAGGATCCCCAGATCTTCAAAAGCTGGGAAGACTTCTTGGAGAAGACAGTGTAGTTTTATGTCTGGAAAATAACTGTTCATGTTCCGAGGAAGGGAAATACACCTTGTTTGATTCATCTTGCAAATTTATATTGGACTGGAATGCAATTATAGTGCTTGTATATTCTCAGAGTCGGCAATGCTCTCTGGGTCACAGTAAGCATTGACAGACATTGAAGGAATAAAAGCTTGTACCCTCTCTTGGGAATTTCAGCACCAGGGAAGTATCAGTTAAGAAATGCCAACAAAGACCCGAAGGTCACTCATTCTCAGAAGTGTAATGTGAACAGTCCAGTGGGCAGGGGTCCACCCCACACAGATAACATTGTCAGCCAGTATCTAAACTGAGATTCTGTGAAAGTATAGACAGAACACTGAAAAGTTAATAAAAAACACAACTCAGACAAGCTCCATTTCTGGCACTGGGGAGCCAGATCGAGAACCCCAATGTGCAATGTTCCTCTCTCTGCTTTCCTCCCGGAGTCTTCCTGCCTCCTGGAACCCCAGACAGGCTCCCTCCAGGATTAGGTTTTAAAGGGAAATGCAAATCACCTGGAGACTGATTCATACTTGGAAGAAGTTTAAAAAAAATCGATTCTGCTTTTGTTAAAGTGATTTTTGGACACTGTCAAAAATGCTCTCATCTCAGAGCACAGGGTGACAGACAGGCTGCTGATGACAATTATGTAACTGTGTCAACAGTGGCGGTGAGCCACCATGGAAGGAGCAGAGGCTGTTCCATGCCTTCCTCCACCTTTCCCAAGCCCAACTCCCCTCTTTAAGATGTCCAAGAAGAGTCCATTCTAGATGTCCTGAAGTCAGCCCCCATGGCCCTTGTGGACACACACTCAAAGGCTCCCAACTTCTCTTATTCCCATGTCCTCACCTAAGCTGTCCCAAGGACTTGCTCAGGCAGTCCAGGTCAGCCTTAATACTGAGCAAAGCCAAGCAAAATTAAGAAAGGAAATTTGCTTTGACAAAACTCACCTCATATAATACACTGCCCAAACTAGTTATGTTGGTCTTATTTAATATTGGGAGTTCCACGTTATCCCTTTCCTCTGTTAACTGAGATAATTGGGCATTTGTTTTATTTATAGCATCAATTATGAACACGGAAATTAATCCTTGAATGGTGCATTTGGGAGCTCAACTGTCAAGGGAGCACAAGGGAAGCCTGGGTACAGCTCAGGGGTCTTTCCTACCGGCAGAGGAACCTGCCAAGGAAAGACGGTCTTCAAGCCTGGGTGATAATTTGGGCTGTCATTTGCTCTTGTGTGCATAAAGTATTTTGAAATATTAAATAAATGGTGATAATTGGCTTCAGGAGCTTCTTCCCTGGAGGACGTATGAGTGAGGTAGATTGGAAAGCAGACAGAGATGGCAACCAGAGCCTGGCAGAGCCAACACCTTCACTTGTACTGGCTCCCAGCATGTTGTCTGGCACTGCTCTAAGAAGGAGCTGAAGAAAGCATCGTTGATTCTTGAGAACTCAGGGAGGAGTAGGGTAGGGAGGAACCACAGGCATGGCAGGTATGTCCTGGGAGCTGCTGGAAGCAACTGGACCACTGCAGAGTTGGTCCTTCATACTTCCTGGTCATATGGAGCTCAAATTCAACATAGACTTAAAAAAAAAAAGGGGGGGGGTGAACTTCCTTCAATGGTTGAACAGGACTAAAACTAGCCAGTGAATGTGGTGTGGACAGAAACCAGCCAGGAGAGAGGGGCTTTTCCAGAAAGCCCCCTAGTAATGGTAAGAAGATCCATGTGGTCTTGTAGAGCATCTCAGTGGACAGAGCAGGCACCCGGTCAAGTCTGCTCTCCTCGCTCCTGGATCAGCAGAGCTGAGACAGAGCATCCAGGGCTGGAACTGTGGCAGGGCTGCAGGCTCAGACCTTCAATTTGCCCTCAAGAAAGGACAGATACATCTAGAAGAGACTGAGAACAGTATCAGGCCAAGCAAATGAGGAAGGTGCCCCATTTACACTGACCCCTCCATTAAAAAGCATTTTGCCAAGCACCTGCTATGTATAGCCAAACAAACGAGCCTGGTAATGGTGCCAACTGCCAGCTCAGGTCAAAGTCAAAGTAGCTTGATCTAGCACGGAGCTATAGCTCGACAGAGCGGAAGGAAGAAAAAGCGACCGTTGTCTCGTAACTTGTCTGAATAGAGGGAAGAGAGGACCAAAGGCTTCTTTCCGAGCCCATTTGATTCTCCTCTCGGGAGCTAGACATTTCAATGTGTTGGCGATGGAGAGACAAGCCTGTTCATCATTGGGGATGCAGTGAGGAGGTCCAGGGCCCGCAGGGGAGCCAAGCCTGTCCCCGGTATAAGCAGATTCTTTTCCTTCTCAAGTGCCTTCTCCTGCACCCTGCTACCTCCAGGAAATAAATGTGAGGCCAACACTGTCTACCCCACCCCCTGATGCTGAATACCAAAAGAAATCAACCATTAGCCCACAGTAAAAATAGCAGTAAAATCCCAAGTTTGGCAGTGAAAACAGCCACTGTTCTCTAATGCAGCCTCCTGGCCTGTCTAGAAGGAAATGTGCAATGTGTAAAGTCTCTGCATGCCCAGGACAGTGCCTGGCATACAATATTCACCAAGCTGATGTTTTCTTGACTAGTAATGTGATTAGAAGAGAATATCACATCCAGAGTCCATCTAAAAAAGTAATAATCCTGAAGGTCTGGTTTCTACTAGAGGCCATGATGAAATGGGAACAGTGGGACATGGTGAAAAGAGAAAGGACATCGAAGGTATATAGACCGGCATCTGAAAATCAACTCTGGGGTTTGGGGATTTAGCGCAGTGGTAGAGCACTTGCCTAGCAAGTGCAAAGCCCTGGGTTCGGTCCTCAGCTCTGGGGAAAAAAAAATCAACTCTGTGACTCTGGGAATTTACTGAACCCCTCTGAATCTTTATACCTTCTGTATCTTTAAAGAGCACAGAACTTTTCCTACCTTGCAAGGCTGCTGAGAGGACTTAAATATATGCAAAGTGCTTGGCACACTGCTGACACACGGTAGACACCCAGATGCTATCATACTAATAATAAAAAGTAATGGGCAGGTGGCCAGTGACATTCCTATTGATCTCCAAATGATCCACTTTTAACTCTGACACCCATCAATCTGCCTAGTATTCATCCCAATGCAAGTTCTTCCCTTTAATGTTATGACTCCCATCAAGAGGCAACTAAGGACACCAGGGAGTCTGGACCATGTCAGGATCATGCTTAAGGGTTGGGATGAGGTACCTGGGTTTCTTTAGGAAGGTGAAGGGTGTCCAGGGTCAGCATAGAAGGGACAAATATGAAGCCAAGTCCCAAATATCCCATGGTGTCAAAAGCTTATATCTGCTGTTTGATCAGTCCCAGAGTTAAGCATTCACTCTGGCGAGCAGCTAGCTATTTGGTGAACACACATATGTGCATGTGTGCACCTGTATATGCATATATATGGTGTGTGTGTGTGTGTGTGTGTGTGTGTGTGTGTGTGTGTGTGTATGGTGTTGGGAACAATGGCTGTATAGCTTTCTTTAGACAGACAGAGCTAAAGGAAATGCCTGGATCAAACATGGCCTTCACAAATGGATGGTGACATCCCTTGTTCCTCCATGCTCCTCTCTTGTGGCAGAATGACAAATGTAATCACTTTAAAAGGTCCAATCACCTGCTCAGTTGTTCCCAATAAACACATGCAGCACTATGGAATAACCTATACCACCACAACAGGGTGGGAAAAAAATTGAATCACCAGGATGCCACCAACCAAATTGTCAAAGATCAAATAAAAAGCTTCATGAATTCTCCATCAGCAAAATAATGCTTCCTTGCCTAAGCAAATCTAGACCCAGCATATGAATTTTGGAGGGATTTTTCATTAGTCTCATGGCTTCTAAAGGCTGAGACAGAACCCCTCTGAAATCTATGTCTCCATAAAGCAGCTGCCTTTATTTGCTCTAATCCTGTTAAGAGGAAGATTTTAATCGCCTTCCTGGGACCCCTTCCTCTGATGGAAAGCATAACATCCCAGCACCGTAAATGTATTTTTGTGACCTCAGTGGAATGGCGAACTCAGAGATCTGGATGGGAAGGTCACCTGAGATCTCACAGAGCACTTGGCCCTCCCTCTGATGGTATTGCTGCTTGTCTGACCACATGACCCACTGAGTCTATTTCACGGGCTGTGGCAGTCCATCTCTGACTCCAGCTGGTAAAACAAGATTGTTCCTCCTTTAGCGAGAAAAAAGAAACTGGTGCCTTGCTCTGCAGAAAGCCCCAAATCAGGATCTCGGAAAGAAATTTCTAATCAGAGATGCTGTACCCACAAGTGTCTGTGGCAGCAGAAAAGACAGATGAGGGAAAGAGAAAGCAGTTTGCAAATATACTACAAAAGAGAAATGTAGGGAGGCCCGGGGAAGGAAATCTGCATGTACAGATTGTACGGTTGACCACATCTGGAATTACCTAAAACCCAAGTGGCCAGGTATATGTGAGAGATTTCTTAATTAAATAATTTTGAGTGTGAAGACCCATTTTTAATCCAGATTTTTTGATTTGGGAAGATCCACCTTTAATCTGGGCCACACTTTCTGCTAGAAGCCTGTTTGGGGACATGGAGAAGGAAGCTGACTCTCTGCCTGCTCTCACTGGGAAATCCATTCCTTCATTAGAACCAACTTGGCATTCCATCATGTACTGAGGAACAGCTGAGACTTCCAGACTCTTGGAATGAACAACTACTGTATTCTTAGTCCTTCTCTTGGTAGACAGCCATTGTTAGACTAACTGGACCTAGCCTGTAGGCCATTTTAATAAATCCCCTTTACACACACACACACACACACACACACACACACACACACACACACATATATATAAATCTTGAGAACCCTGATTAGTGCACCTGGCATGCAATACATATTTTATGTGAACCAATAAGTCTTTGTTAACTCATGTTAGTTCAAAACTTACTTATTAAATAATTGAGGCCAGTAAGATGTCACAGTGAGTGAAGGCACTTGCTGCCAGGTATGACCACCTGAGTTTGATCCCAGGGAACACAATTGGTAGGAGAGAATTTATTTCACAGAACTGTCCCCTGACCTCCACATGTTCCCTGTGGCATGTGCCCCCTCCAAATAATCAAAGATTAGAAAATAAACAACTCACACATTTATCTAACATTTATTTACTGAATGTCCACTGACTGCTAAGAGTATGCTAGTGAGCAAGATGGGAGACCTGCCCTGGTGGGACAAAGCTCACGGCAAATAGAGTCGAGTGTGAGTCTACACTCACATCTAATGTGTAAGTTTACCAAACCTCACTGGAGGGCCACGGAGATTGAGGGTAAAGAGAAGTTGGGTGTGTGTGCATATATGTTTGGTGTGTGTGTGTGTGTGTGTGTGTGTGTGTGTGTGTGTGTGTGTGTGTGAGTGCTCCTGCACATGTGTGGAGGCCAGAGGCTGATTTAACATATATTCTTTGATCACTCTCCACCTTAAGATAGAGTTTCTCACTCAACCTGGAGCTCATCAATTTGACTAGGTTGGCTGGCCAACGCATTTCAGAAATCCACCTGCCTTAGCCCTCTGTCCACCAGCCCTGGAGATACAAAGTGCACCATTGTGCCCAGCTTTTTTGTGGGTGCTGGGGCTCCAAACTCAGGTCCTTATATTTGTACAGCAGGCATTTTACCAACCACGCCATCTTCCCCAGCCCCTGCTTTACAAATACTTGAAACAATTGAACGAAGTACACTTATTTGGTGAAGAGCCAGAAGCAAGCATCACACAGGGATGTTGGTAGTCCTGACATTTAGTGCATGTGACAGGGTGAGGTTAGACTCTAGGGCAGCTTGTGGACCAGCCTGAATGAAAGCTACCTGGAAGAGAAGACACCTGGGCCAAGTCCAGAAAGGGGGCAGGAATTGGGATGATGTGAGCACCAAGCAGAGCAGACACTAATGAGTAAAACAGGACACAGCACGGCAAAGACCAGCAAGACAGCCAACAAAGGTCTCTGGTGGCAAGTGGGAGAACCGGACTCCATCCTGCCAGCCACAGGGAACAACCCTGGGCTTAGGGCAAATGCATAATACAGTCAGATCCATGTTTGCAAGCCCACTCTGACCCAGGAGTGTGGAGGGTGGATTTGAGGAGGACTAGATAGGAAGCAGGGGGACCAATTAGCAGGCTCTAGCAGCATTCCAGAGGAGAGCTGATAAGGGCCTCAACTACTGCAGACAGACAAGTGAAGCATGAGGGAAATTTATTAGAGGTAAAAGAAATCAGGACTGTGATTGGCCGGGTGGGGAACAGCACAGAAGGGCGCAGGTCAGGCCTCTGCTGCCTGGGCAGATGGTCTCAGACATGCCAATAGAAAGCAGAGCTGGCCGGGTGGGTGGGGTGAGTGTAGGTGGGTGGAGTAGTTAGGAATCCTGAAGGAAGGAGGGAGGTCAGAGTTCTCTCTGAGTGCTGTACAGCCAAGGTTTCTGAAGCTGGGTTGGAAAAAGCTGTCAGCTGGGGACATTTAAGACCCAAGAGCGAGCAAACCTTCAGAAACAGGATGGGGTTAACCCAAAACAAGCCCCACAGCTCCTTTGGCTTCAGGGAAAGAAAAGAATTTTTTTTTTTTTTTAATAAAGCTGTACAAATCCCAGCATAGCAGGCCACACTATCTAGGGCTTAGGGAACTGCTGATTGCTTGAGAGATAAAAAGAGAGATTAACTCTTGGATCTCATCCCTTCCCGTGTCCTCTCCAATATCCTCTCAAATGCACACGTGTGCGTGTGCACACACATGCACAATACACACGTATATTCCTTCTCATCCCTAAACATCTCTCCTGCTTTCACACTTCCTCTTTGCACTGGCTCTCCTCTGCCTGCACTCCTCCCTCTCAGTCCTCCAGTGGGCAGAACTGTATTTCAGATCCACACATAGGATGCCTGGCTCCATTACCCAGTATGGGATTAATTGTGCCCTGATTCAACTTCACTATACACTCCCCTACCAAATAGTACCACATCAGGTTTCTCTGAGACCTCAGAGTCTGAGGTCTTTCTTGATTGCCAAGCTGGACTCTCCAAATTGTACTTGTCTTGGTGTCCCCAGCAGCTGACATAAGGTCTGGTTCATTGCCACTATTTAAAAAAAACAAAAAACAAACAAACAAAAAAACTGTTGGGGCAATGAAAGAGAATGTCCCCCAGAGGAGGACAAAGATGCCATCACCAGCCATTGCTTTATTGAAGAGAATCACCTTTGTCCTCCTGATGTCCACATGCCACATGGGAAATAAATTTGGGACATACAGGAGACGAGGGCATAAAGGTGGTGCCCACCTTCACCTTCCATTCTTATGAGCAGGCCTGTGTTTCTCTTAGAGTGCTCTTTATTTTATTTCCACGTTACAGAGGAAGAGGTGGCCTTCATCAAAGGCAGCAGGTCCTTTGTACTGTAGTGATCACACACTTGTGCCAGTCAGCCTCTCATTATATAGCAAGTGCTTGGGCCGATTAACTTAGAATGAGGAAGCGTTTACTCTGGTTCACAGCTGCAGATGGCTAATCCAGCTGTGTTTGGATGGAGAGGCAATACATGGTGGCAGAGGAAAACTTGCTTATTTCATGGTCAGACAACAAAAGAAGGGGCGAGTCCCACTCTTCCCTTCAAGGGTATCCTGCTGTAAACCAGAAGACCTCCCTCTAGGACCTGCCCCTTTAAGGTCCCACCACTCCCTTACAGGCCCTTGCTGGGGACCAAACCTCTAACCCAATGATTCTCAATCTTCCCGATGCCACGAACCTTTAATACAGTTCCTCATGTTGTGGTGACCTCCAACCATAAAATTATTCTCTTTGCTACTTCATAACTGTAATTTTGCTACTGTTGTGAATCGTCATGTAAATATCTGTGTTTTCTGATGTTCTTAGGTGACCCCTGTGAAAGGCTCATTCAAGCCATGGGTTGAGAACCACTGCTCTAACCTAATGGCCTTAGAGTCTAGCACTTGTATAACACATTTGTGGGGACAGGAGCAGATGAATGAAACCTCCAATCTCCTGGGGTCTGTCCTCACAGAAACTTCTCAGGGTGACCAGGTGACAGGCTCAGATGGGGCCTCCAGAAAGCAAGGCTTCTGGTCATTTGCAGCCCTCTGATTTTCTAGCTGGATTCTGGAGAATGAAGGAATTAATTACCTTCTATGAACCAATTTGGCATCTTTTTGAAGCTTCTGTGGGACAGGAAGACCTAAAGTCTGAATCATCATCATCACTGTGGGGAAATTAATAATAGCAACGATGAGATACAACAAGAAACTTTTATCTGCTGTTCCCCATGGACCCCACAGTGCTAAGGCCTTTTCTCTGCAGTCTCAGTTTTTCAATCATGGCAATACTTGTATGAAGCCAGTGCATGCTTCATCTATCATGCCTATAGATCAGAAGGCAAAACAGGTACAGAAGAGTTGAGGGGTTTGCCCAAGACCCCTTAGCAGGGCTGCCGTCTGATTCCCAAGTGCCCACTCCTATTTCATTATTTCCAATCATTTATAAGTGTTTATTTGGGGTGTGTGTGTGTGTGTGTGTGTGTGTGTGTGTGTGTGTGCATGCGCACATGCACTAACCATGGCACATGTATGAAGGTCAGAGGATCACTTGTAGGGAAACTGATGTTTAAGATGAACAGCAGGGTGAAAGTCAAAGTCCCAGAGTCTGAGGATGTGTGAGATTGCCAGATCCTACCCTGAGAGTCACCACTCTGCCTGGGCCTCTCTGCCTTTCTCTCGGCTGCCTCCATTCCTCTCTGTGTGGGCCCGCTCCTTCCACCACAATGGTTCTGAGGATCAAACCCAGGCCCTTAATTAGCTGAGCCATCTGACCAGCCAGAGAGCTCTGACTCTTAAATTCTACACTTTAGAGAGGTACAGTAGGAAGGCTGTTCTCCTGCCCACCCATGGAAGGACACTCCTGGAAGCGAGAGGCCAGCACGTGCTTGCTGCTCTAGGCCCACATAGGGTAGGTACAGCAGATGCTTGTTTCTAGCTGATAAGAGCTCTGTGGAGCCCCTCAAAGCCAAGTGAATTAGGAGGTGCCTCTTCCCTCCCTTAACCCCTGGTCTCTCAGCAGTGGCCTTTGGGTGGCTGCTTCTCTGGGATGCCAGGATTGCTGCTATCTGGAGCCGAATCTCCATGCTGGTAGTTTTGGTTGCTATGGTAATTGAATTCACTTAAAGTTGTCTCGAAGCTAGTCTGTCTACCTCTGGCTGCCTGCAGCCTGGAAGGGTACAGCCCAGTGCTAAAGGCAAGACAGAGGAATTGGCACCTCGGGGACCCCCATGCTTTTTCTGATCTAGAGGTCGTCCTTGGAGGTAAACAGAAAATTGTGGAGGAACTTCTTTCCATGTCTCTCCATCTTCCTTTCGCTGCCTTTCACTCCTTTCCATGTAGAAATCATGGCCAGCAATAGTGGAAGACACTTTGAGAGCATCTTCCATTCCTTGGTATTCTGTTAGTCACTCACCAAACACTTGCTGAGAGGTAACTATTCAGGCACTATTGCTTGTCTCCTGCTGCAGAGGTTTCACACCTCAGCATCCAGAACTGCAGGAAGTACTCCCAAATGACGTATTGCCACGCATGTAGCTACTGCTCTGAGATACAGGAGAACACCCAGCCAGAGGCAGGTCCTGATAAGGAGACCTAATAAGGGGGTTGTGGGAAACTGCCTTTTCCCCTTTTTTCTGCATTAGGGAGATTCATCCGGTAGCCCAGGCTGCTGAAAACATGAGAGAAGGAGCAGAGGGTCTCAAGAATGAGCGGTGGAATGGGACTGTCAGTCAGGGCACTTGAGTAGGCACTCAGATTCATTCCTTCCACTATGGATACTATTGCAGGTGAAACTAACCTTCAAAGACAAACAGCAAGGGTGGGAGCCAAAGCCATGGAGCCTGAGATGGGCAGATTCTTTCACCACTTTGCTGTCCTAGGCTAGAGGAGGTTGCATATTTGCAAGACCCCAGCCAGCCTTTTGTAATCACCAAATGAAACCAGCAACCATACATTTATCCAGCTCCAGCCCTGCATCAGCAGTCATACATGGGCTGAGAAGCATCACTGACTGAAGCTCAGGCAAGACCTTCGAGAAGTCACAATTGAGGAGGGTGACAAGTGAGCAATACAAAGGAATGCATACTAGAACTCCAGCATGGGCTTTGGAAGCCCGGCACTGGGGGAAGCGGGAAGAGGCTTCTGGGAAGGATGCACATAAGGCAAGACATGCTGACTTGCATTGGTGATGCTAGGAGGCTTTCTGAGACAGAAGTCATCTCGTGCAAACAAGGATGTGAACAAATATGCAGAAGTGTGACCATGAGCAGTACATCTAATGATGGCAGAGAAGATGGAGCAAGGGGAGTGACAGGAAATGAGCCAGTCAGGAGAGCAGATGGAAAGCCATTTGGGGGTCTGTTCTGTAAGTGGCCAGAGACCCTTCTTTGGAAGAACTGTGTGTTAGCACAACAATGCTGGCAGTGCTGAGCAGAGTGGGTACAAGTAGGAGCTGTGCAGCCCAAGCTGGAGCTGCTGAGCCACCAATGAAGGAAGCCCACCTAAGAATGGGTGGGGCAACAGCAGGAACCATGGTCACTGGACTGCACAAGAGCAGGGACTGTGCAAAGTAGGATGGGAAAGGAACTGAAATTAGGAACCTCAGACATCAACTTGAGGAGCTCTGTTTGGATGATGTGAATGAGCTGTCTAGAATATTCAGTCAAGTACCTGATAGGCAGTCAGAGTGAAATTCTAGAACTGGGGACAGGGAGTATACCTACAGAGAGTGTCAGAATAGAGGTGACAGCCGGCACTATAGGAAACAGCCACACTCCCAGGAGGAAGGTACAGAGATGTGAGAGCAGACAAAGACAAGTCTTTGGACAGGGGTTAAGGGCAGGGCAGCTAGTGTCTTTCCAGCAGATGATGGAGCAGCCTGGAGTGTGGAGTCAGTGGGAGAAGACTGGTTCACAGAGGATGTGGTCATCAGTAAAGATGCCCCTGAGGGAAGGTTGTGGAAAGGTGGCAAAAAGACGTGGCTTTCAAAAGTGAGAATGTATAAGAACCCTGGTGCTTAAGACTGAATAGTAGGACTCTGTCCCTACCATGAATCCCAGGAATTTGCATGTCTAGCAAATGCTAAGTTGATGCTGAGGTTCTGGGGATCCTATTTTGTTGAGCCACTGATCCAGGTGGCCAAATCTGTACTTAACAAGGTTCAGATAACCAATTCATCCCTTCCTATTGTGACTCAAGTTTGCCCTGATGAGAAGAGAAAGCTGGGCTTTGAGCGAAGAACAGAGATAAAAAAGAAAAGGGGGGTTGTAAGCCAGCTCCCTAGAAACAGAGTGGATGCTACCAAGAACAGGAGGAAGAGGAAGAGAGAAGAAGCTGGAGGCTTGTCACAGGAAGGGAAGGGCAAAGGAATATGATGGCACCAGGTGGGAGGCCTTGACTGTAGAGCTGTGACTTTAGGTCATGTGTAGAGGGAGAATAGCATGGCAAATGGAACAATCATCAGGCTTTGTTTGACCAATGTCTGGAGTCCCCATCAATGTCTTCTAACCTTTGAGGGTCACTGTCAGCCTCCGGGCCTCAGCCTTACTCTCAGCACAGGTGCAGCTGCCTTATGTCTCAGACCATCATGGGTAGAAGTTGCTCTGAGGACAGGAAGGACACACGCACACTTCTTTCATTTTTCATCCAGGGTACCAGCTCAGATCCTAACAGTAGGACAAGGAGGCTGCTAACCTCAGTGTTAGTCTCCCTCACTTCTCCAGCCCACCTTGCCAGGGAGGCACTAAGCTTAAGCCTCATTCTCTACCACTGGAGGAAACCCATAAAGCAAATCTAAACCAAATCCATCGGTGTCCAAGAGCACATTACCAAAATAGACGAGACACCATGGGCAGTATTTAATTATGAGCAGGCAGAGCAAATAGGAAGGATGCAATAAAAATGCTAATCAGAGAGGAAAAAAACAGGCTTCATTTTCTTCTAGAACAGACTAGAGCCCATCCCATCCTCCTCCTTTTATACCCCTCAAACAAGGACCACTGGCTTTTCTGAATGTGACATCATGACAGGTAAGTCTTCTTTTAGCCCTGCTCCCCAACTTCTCCCAGCTGCCAGTTTCCTGTTCCAGTTCCTAGAAGACTGGATCCAGAGGGATGGAGGACTGACCCTCCCTAGCAAGCATATAGCTTCTACTCCAGCCAGCAAGAGCAAGGAGAGAATGAAGTTATTATTGAAAACTCAATTCTATGTCCCAGGAAGTAGCATAGGAAGGAACTCTCTCCCTTCCTGGTAGCACATCCAGAATTTGAAGGCAGAGAGAGGGAGACATATAAAAATGCCCCCTGACTAGCCTGAATTCACTGTATGGTCTGTCTCTGGCCTACCAGTGAACCCATTTCCAAGCCTAGTTTGGGGACACTCAACCAAGCTCTATGCTGCATGATCTCAGCTCAGTTCACCCCACTCAGCTGCACTTGACTTTGATGTGTGGGTCAGTATTTGCAGGCTCTCCTTGGATGACAACTCATGTAGCTGGACCCTTTGTATCAATCTGTCTGTTCTTGCTAGCTTGTGCCACAGATTCAAATGACAGATTTAGTTCTTTAGCTTTCCCAGTTCCCTAGGATGTCTGAGTCTAGCCATGTTATTTTTGGATAAAACTTGCTTTCTTCATAGCACTGACTCCCAGGTCCTCATCCTGGGTTGGCCTCCCTAGTTATCCTTCCTTGTTGATTCCCTAGAATTTTCCTCTTCTCTTGGTCAATCTCTTTCATCTCCTCAAATCCTTATACACATATGAGCTCTTCCTAATATGACAAGAATTGTCCTGAAGGGCCACCAAACCATTTATCTTCTGTCTACACTCACAGAGCGCCAGCACCCAGTAACACAGCCCCTGGCTACTACTTCTTCCTGGGAAAATATCTGTTGGATGTAAAGTTTGCATTTCAGCTGACCTACTTAACTGCCATGAGACCTTGGGCGAATTACTGACCATCTCTGTACCTGCTTCCTCATTCAATAAATAGAGAGGACATCAATCACATATTTATTAAAACAGTTCAATGAAAGTGCACACAAAAATCTTAGGAATCTTCCTATCACATAAATAAACATCCAGTGTCAGCCATTAGTGTTGCTATATTTGCTATTGAATAATATTACTATGTTTAGTATTTACTATTAGAATCAGTGATAATCTTATTTGCTTGTATGTTCAGATACTTGGTAAAGTGTCTGGTATGAATAAACACTCAATAATCTCGAGTGGATGAATAAATGGTCTTTTAGGCTAATTATTCTAAAGGCTTTTAATCTAGAGATATGACTTACATGTTGATAACCATGCTTAAAACATAAATAGCTAATGCTATGATTTCAGCATCTATGGGGGGGGCAATTTCCAGTCAACTGTTCTTCCCACTTCCCTTCATTTTGAGGCTGATAGTTCCCAGTCATGTGGCTAGCCTTGATGTTCTGGTCAGTAGCTCATTGTTCTTTTCCCTGGGGCTGAATCTCCTCCTTAACCATAACAAAAGCAATAAAATGTTTGAAGAAACCAACAGAGCGATAAAAGATACAAGGGAAACTGCCTGCTCTGGAGACCATATTTCCTGCTTTAGAGACAGTATTTCCTGGGTCCTACCCGGGGCCCTAGTCATCACAATCTTTGGAAATACTTGAAGCTCTAAAGCCACACGGGCTTGTCCACTATTAGATAGGGAGAGCGAACACTGCAGGGAGCTGAACTGAGCCCAGGCACAATGAGGATCCTTCTAGACCCAAGTGCTAGACTCTCATGGGGAGAGCTTTGCTCTCTTCCACACCTCACTAGAGAGCTCTGGTAAAGGAGGGTGGAAATATTTTATTCAAACATTGCTGGACAGTTGGGATATGAATTTGCTATGGATGATCAAGACAGAATCTCAATAGAAAGCCAAGTCATTCAGTTCCAGCTCAGACAGAAGAGGTAAAGGAAGGCCTGAGAGATGTTGTAGCCCTCATTGGTCCCACCCATGCTGTTGACCAGAGATGATTCCGGTGCTTCTTACAGCATGCAAGCAGCTAGGTGGGGTTTTAATCCTCCTACTTTCTTCCTTTGGCATCCTTTGAAAATATATCCTTTATTTTCACATGGTGCAATCAAATGTCACCAACTCCCTGAGTAAACTGGAGTTATCTTATGTAAACATACACATCCATTCTCTATTGCTGACATGGAGAGAAAGCTTGCTTTATACACTGTTAGATGCCTTTTTTCACTTAATATATTTTAGTGTTTGTTCTATTTCAGAATACATATACTTACACTTGCTTTAGTGGATGCCTTAGATTGTGTTACAAAAAACAGTTTATTTAACAAGCTTACTTACATTGTTTCCAATAATTAGCTTTCACAAATAAAGCCATAATGAATAACCTGTGAGTAAGTAGCTGAAGGTTGTATGTGGGTGCATCACAAAATGACTCTCTACAAGAGGAATGTCTTTTCCACTGGAAAATTTAATAACTATTGAAAAACTATGTCTCCAAGGTAACTCTGCCTCACTTTTTATAATTGATAAAACTGAAATTCCAGCAGGGCAAGTGACTTGACTGGTCATGCATACCCTAAATAAAACAACTGGAGCTGGTGTAGTGGTTCACACCTATAATCCCAGCACTTCGAAACCTGACCCAGGAGGATTGCCATGAGTTCAAGAACAACCTGCCTACAGAGTGAGTCCTTGTCTCTAACAAAGCAAAACAAAGAAACAAAAAATCTAAAACACAACTGGTATAAGAATTAGTACTTCTGTTGATTTTTGTTTTGTTTTAGACCACATATTATTATGTATCTCTGTCTGGCCTAGAATTCAATATGTAGACCAGGATGGCTTCAAACTCACAGAGATCCACCTGCCTCTGCCTCCCAAGTACTGCTAGTAATAGTCTACACCACCATGCCTAGCTATAATCAATGGATTTGTTTGTTTGTTTGTTTGTTTAATGCTTTTTAAGCAATGGGCTCAAAATAATCAGGGATACAAGAAACATAGATTTCTGGATTATAAGAAAATCCTTGGCTTCACATACAATGTTTTGCAATGTAGATTGAGTTTTGGAAAAACCATATTCCCTACATAAATACAAACCTGTAGTCTGGAAGATGAGAGAGACAAGGAAGGAAGCATTTTTTTTCTTAATGTGGTGTAATTTGGATGAGGCGTGAGGTACAATGACAGTCTGGGAGGGGTACCTAGCCAGCAGAAGCTCCTGAAAGAAGAGGGATTTAAGTGTCATTAGATAATCTGAAAATACCCTTTGTAATATTACTTATGAGTTCCCCCTCACTACTTCCCATTCCAAAAAGTTCTTCATAGGTAGCAAAATTAATTTCTCAGTGGAAGTACATCACAACTAGGTGGTGGTGTGATGAGCATAGTATACTGAGTTCCCACTATGTACCACACACTGTGTTTTCTGGATCTGTAATTGACTAACAGTGTGACTTCAGGAGGATAACATCACCAGTGGGTGCATTGGTGTCCAAAACTAAAATAAGAAGGTTGACCAGATGTCTCCTCACCAATTTCACAGGCACAACTCCATGTTGTGAAATATTATTTTAAGAGGTGTTACATTCATTTATGCTGTGGAATATTTGTTTAATGGTGCAAAATTGTGTTGTATTCTTTTACACTGCATTTGTTTATCTCTGTGAAGCTGTGTCACTTTGACTGTCTAAAACACCTGATTGGTCGAATAAAGAGCTGAGCAGCCAATAGCAAGACAGCAGAGGGATAGGTGGGGCTTCCAGGCAAAGAGAATAGATAGAAGGGATAAAAGAGACGATGGGGGAAGTGAGAAAAAGAGGATGGGAGGACTCCAGGTGCCAGCCACACAGCCAGCAATAGAGGCAGAAGTAAAGAGAGATATATAGAATAGAGAAAAAGTAAAAGGTAGATGGATAATTTAAGTTAAGAAAAGGTGGCTAAAAATGGGCAAGTTAAGGCCAGGCATTCATAAGTAAGTATAAGTCTCTATATATTTATTTGAGAGCTGGGTAGTGGGCCCCCAAAAGAGCAAATAGTAAAAAACAAAACAAAACAAAAAACCCCACAGCTCTGTCCCTCTATTTCTTTCTGATGTCACAGAGGTGATGAAGTACAAGGGGTTGTTAGGATGGGAGCCTCAGGAAAAAGGAGCAAGGGCTAGATGATCCTTCAGCTAGTAAGTCAGCCTTGGGAAATTCCATTTAGAGACATGCTGTTGTATCACATAAATAATAGTGGCAAAGCTTTATAGTTCTATTTTTCCAAAGAGACTGAGTGTATTATTTCATGTTTTCCTCATAGTAATGAAGGGAAGGAGGAAGTTAGGGAGTTTCTAGTCTCTTCTGGGGGTGAAGGAACTGAGTCAGATCCAACACAGGCTTCTAGCTTAAGATCCATGGTGAAGCATGGACGAGATCCAAGACTACAGCCCTGATACCTATGTTTCACGTAGAAGACATCATTCTAGCTGGGACTAATCTGATGCCCCCATGACCTTTAGAAGCCTGCACTTATGCCCTTTGTGATCCGTCCCACTTCCCTCACCATTCTCCCTCAGAGTAATAAGCTTCTCTCTTGGTGCTGGAACCAGATCTTTATTTCCATAGAATGAGTTGAGTCTAGTGGTAGTTTTGGTGACTCAGAGCCAATCGATCTGACTGCTGAGCCTGTTCTGGCTTTTGGCAAAGCTGTGGTAGGACATTTTTCTGATTCAGTGAGCATGCTGGATTCCCTAGGTTACCCTCCTTAGCTCTTGTCTCGTCTGAGCCTGGACCTACCTTGTTCTTCTGAGCTCTTCCTTTCTGAGGACTGTCCTGCTCTAAACCTCTCCTTCCTGAACCATTGTGCTCTGTTTGTTTCTAGGCCCCCTTTTCTCTCTTCTGTTTAACATCTAGATCGCTTCTGTTGGGCTTCCTTGATGTCAACCACAAGTCAGGATGGCTGTCTGGCCCCTGTAGTATGATCTCCAAACCATTTGCCCTCAGGGCTGCTTGCTTCTGCTGAGTTTTCCCCAAAGCTGCTCACCCATCACAATGGGTAATGTCCCAATCCCAGGTCCAATTTGCATAGGCGGGAGCTTTGATTGTCTGTAGGCTCTAACAGCCTTGACAGCCTCTTTCCACCAGCCTGGAAGCCTGTGACACCAGTGGCAGCTGACTCTGCCACCCTTTTTGCAGCCTTATTTTCCCATCTATGGAAGTGCCCCCTAGGTTTTCTTTCCTTGCAGGTATGAATAAGAACACAGCCATTTGAGGTCCCTCGAGGGAAAGCTCTGTCTGAAAACAGGCGTGATTACTATTTCCATCACCTTTCTAATCCTGTAATCACACATTTGCAGCAGGGAGCCTGGGCAGGGAGAGGCCGCTTGCACAAGCAGTAGGAAAGAGGGGGCTGTGTGTGTATGCCAACCATGCTTATTGAAAACTTAGGTATGGCTGCCTTTCATGAGCAGTAAAATGAATAATAGAGGCATTTATCCACCAAACAGTTTACATTCAAACTACTCGGACCCATGTTCACATTATGAAAGCTTTGTCGGAGATATATCACCTTTTCAGGCCAAGGGGTTGCTGCCTGAGCTCCCTCCCAGTCCTGTCTGGTAGCTGGAAGGTGTGGAAGGGGAGGATAACTGAATTGCTGACCACCCATCCACAGAGATTCTCCCATGATTCTCCCTTTGGATCTTGTAACTTTGAATTTGGAAGCCTGTCTTCTTATCATGAATGGGAAAAATCCAACAGATGTTTGAAAACTATTGTTCAAGACAAATCCCTAGGGGCAGGAGAGATGGCTTAGTGGTTAGGAGCACATACTGCTTCTAGGCCAACCAGAGTTTGATTCCTAGCACTTATGACATGCAGTACTCAGGGACCTATAACTCCAGCTTCAGGGGATTCAACGCCCTCTTCTGGCCTCCATGGGCATCTGCACTCACATGTGCATATCCACTCATAATTGTTATTATTATTAATTTTTTAATCTAGAAGGAGTCTCTAACAGGTACAAGGTCAGTTTTTCTTTTGAGACCATGAGAGAATGAGGACAAATAAAGCTAGGCTTCAGAAAGGAAGGGGAATGTTCTTGTGGGTCATCTGCACGTGAAACATTTAACCAACAGCCTTTGTGGCATAGCAGAGAAAGAGACCTTGGTAACAGAGCAGCCACCCAGGCTACTGTAAGAGGGTGCCCTGGCCAGAAAACATCCCTGACTCTTATTGTTAGATAGTTCCTAGTAGAGACCGGACTTTCCTTCCAAGGGATTGGTCTACTTGTGCATAAGGATCTCTTCCCTTGTGTGAATGGAACTTTATCATTTGCTTTTGTTGTAGCACAGACCACCCCAGGAGTCAGCAGCATACAGGGAAAAATGTTTATTCAGCTTGCAGCTCTGCAGGTCACCTACGGCTAACCGAGCTTGGCCAGCCTCTGCACCATGTATCTCTCTTCCTCCTGTCCCGACCAGTGGTGACGGTTAAAACCCTGCTGGTGAGCAGAAACATGCAGTGCCTCTTAAAGCCAAGGCTCAGAATTGTTACACTGCCACAGGGCCCCAAACAAAGCCAAGGAGTGAGGAGAAGTACACCATTCCTTTACGGGAAGACATGAAAGTGTGGAGTGGCCTCTGGAGGAGTCTAATTCTCTCCACTCCAGATAGAGAAAACAATGACCAACCAAAGCAACTGTTCAACCTAAGTCCAATATGGTAATCCAATGGGTGTGTTAGCTTAGTTACAGAAACATGGTTGACCCCAGCAGCTGCATCACTGAAAATCCTGGGTTTTTACTTCAGCATGGGTAACAACTCAGGAATCCTGCACCCCTGACCTTCCTTGTGCAATTTGCAAGCAGCCACACAACCAAAGAGTCTCCTCCTGCCTAGAAACTTTGTTCACATTTTAACACACCCTGGGACAGGGACCTCTAATCTCAGGGATGAGGCCTGAAAGTCATGCAAGTTGCCTGAGCCTTCTGAGTGTGTGAAGTTTCTTATGAAGCTCATGTGCCTCCCCCAGCCCCCTAGAGGGAATGCTTTAGTTGAGTGGAAACATCTAGAGCAAGTGGCACATAGAGGGGGCAGGTGAGCAGCGTCCTGATGACAGAGCCCTTACAACACGGTCGCAATCATGCTCCCCTCCCCTGCAGCTTTATCAGAGATCTTGTAACCCCTCGTTGGGATGGAGGAAATGATACAAGGGCCTACAAAAGAAGATTCAGTCATCCAGGGTAAGTTGACATCGTGACGGCTCTGCATCATTCCTTCAGTGAGCAGCATGTGCCTCCATAAAGACCAGCAAGACGGAGTTTGCACTGAGCCAGATGATTCCTTCCATTTTGTTGGTGCTTAGGCCCTCAAAAGCTGTACTTTTCACGTCTGAAATTTCCCCGGGAAAATAAAGCAGCCAGAGGATCCCACGGCAAATAAATAGGAGCCGCTACAACTTGGGGATCACGTGACCCGCGTGACTGCTAAATGGGAAGCATGAAGCAGAGGGATGAGTAATGACATGCCCAGCCTCAACTCGACTCGAGAGCAGCACATAGAACCGAGATCTTGTGAATGATCCAGATGGAGATTTCCCAGAATTTGGATAAAAGAGCGTGGCCTATCCAGGCCCCTGTGCACTTCAGGCTAGCAGGTTCTAAACACAAGCTGCTGAATTCCATCAGTGAGCATGCCTGAGAACTGGGCTATATCAGCAGCAGCTCCGAGGGTTTCCAAAGATCTTCTCATGTCCCACCCCACCCCTATTTCCAGCCTTACAGCCCTCCCATGCCCCAACTTAAATAAACCCTGGATGCTTTCTTCCCTGCCATAAAGCATATCATTTCACGGTGTCTCATTTACTAGAGGTTACCAAAAGAAAGCTAAATTGGGATTTGTTCAGTTCCTAATGACTTGCCCCTGTTACTCTAACTCATTTTCAGTGGCATTTCAACACTTTGGTAATGAATTAGCTCTACCATTTCTGGCACAAAGAGAAGAGGGTCTAAATTAATTTTCAGCAAGGGATACTATTGGTCCAGGCCACTTCCCTCCCACTGTGTTAGCATCAATGTCTTGTCTCGTTAAATGCCGATAAACAAGTGTAACACTCTAACAAGCCACAAATTGGCTTATTGACACCTCTGGCAGCTGCTCTCTCTTTCCCAAACCCCTGCTTTATAGGCATTCCGTGGTTACCCAAAATGGGGGAACTTATAGAACAAAGGAAGAGGAGACCATCCTAGGCTCCCAAGCTGCTGATTTTTGTTCTATTAGATTTAAATCTAACAGTAGACTATTGAAATTCGTCGCCTCTGCTCTGGGCTCCATTTGAGGCCCAGGTACTAATGGCTTCCCTGCAGAGTGGGTGGGCTCACTCTGATCTCCCTTCCAGCAGCCATCTCAGAAGTGGCTCCAATGACTATGACCCTGGGTGGTCCTCTCTGTATTAGTAGCTCACTAATTTAACTAGCCTACTTTGTTTGCTCCTGAAATGTTGAGACACAGATGAGCAGGTCAGAATGCAATTTCACTTTGGGCAACCCACCCAAGAGGTCACAGGATGACCAAATGGCTGTTTCTATTAGACATAAGGCAAAGGGCTGACCTTACCCCTCCAGCAAGAAAACCATAATGGAAGATTAAAAAAAAAAAAAAAAAAGCTGCTCAAGAGTAAAGATGCTTACAACTGCAGCCAAAGGCTGATGGATGCCTGCACACAGTCATGGCCACCAGGGATCTCCTGCCATAACCCTGTCTGAGAGCCTAGAAACAGAACAGAGAGCATTCTGGCCACCTGGGACAGATTTAGGTATTTTCAGAGCAGGAGGATGAAGGAAAGGACTAATTCTTTTCGTGTGAGGTTTTCATAATTTTTCTGGTCTTCAAAATCACATGCTAGGTTTCAAGTTCACATTGTTATGAATTTATATAGGAAATTTCTGCTCTGTAATTCCCCCATGAGCATAGCTATGTTATCAGTGATCAGTAGAATCAACAATAGGAAAGGGATATGAAAACAACATTGCAGGATGTTGATCTCCAGGGTGATAGCTTCCCTGGATCTGTCTAAGCCCATAGCATGGCTAGGAAGAGGCTTTGCACTATCCCAGTTCTTCTTTGGGCACAGAGCACAAAGGAGTCAGGAAATAGCACTGAACTGAGTGTATGTGACCATGGTGGGACATGCACGTGTGTCATACGTTGGATGCTGAGGATGCTGGTATGGAGGTGAGAGGAGAGGAAAAGAGCTTGTGAAGAACGAAGTTTGAGACATTAAGGTCACCTTGGTGGTGGCTTCTTCTGGCACTTTTCTTTGCAGGCTTGTACACCCATTTCCTGCCTCCCCTTTTACTTCTCCTGTGTGTGTGTGTGTGTGTGTGTGTGTGTGTGTGTGTGTGTGTGTGCCGTGTGTGGAAACCAAGTTCTGTTAGGGCAGATACATATAGTAGATGAGGGGATGTGTTTTGTTACTGCTACATTTGAATATAACAGTTGAAGAGTAACTATGAACAGCTGAACACCACACCCTAATTTCCACTTGCCATCTGAAATCTCAGACAATGTGGTCGCATTGTCAAAGGACCCAAGAGAAGGCCATCTCCTAGCTGCACCTTGATCCAGAATATTCTTCTCTCTTCATCTAACTGTAACCCAACTTTGAGGGGTCAATTTAGATACCAGTTCTTTAGTCTGAGGGACTCAATTAAGCTCCTCTGGTAAATGCTGCTGCGGTTCTCGGTATTTCTTTTTGCAGCACTTTGCATGCTCACGACTTGATAATAAATCATTCATAGCTGTTGTTTAATTTCTATTTTCCCCCTTAGACTGTGAATGTCACCAGGCAGAGACTGCCTTGGATTTTGTTCTCATCTACACCACCGCCACCACCACCTGCATCCCCAGCACGTGGCTGGGAACAGCTGAAAGGACACGGGATTTAAAATGTTCAAGGGAAGTTTAATGACATGGCAAGACCTCTATGTAGTGTCACAGGCAGGCTGACATCAAGAGTTATGGGATATGTAAGTGAGAGATGGGTGTCATCCCAAGGAAAGACTAAAGGCAGAGTTGTGAGAGGTTGACAGGGTCTGATCCCTTCCCCCTCTGAGCAGGCTGTTTCTTCCCATGAAAGAAGTTCAGTTTGAGGGTCCCGTTCTCAAGGGGCCCTGACTCAGCTCACAATCAGGAGCTGAGGATTGTTTGATGAGTAGTTTGCTCGTGCTCTGGGTCTTGAGTTTAAGTGTCATCTAGAGAAGTGACCACTCACTTGAATACCACACAAACTTCAAAAACCAAAAGAGAACTTTTGACCCTGCACTCTAGTTTTCCCTCATTTCACAGAGAGGAACTCTGAGGCCCAGATACTCGAGGACCTTCCCCAAGGGGTAGAAAGCACAGGTCAGAGGTTCACATCTGGAAACCTGGTATCATTCTGTGCTCTTGAGGTGGTGCCATACCTACATTAGTTTCTTTTCCTCCTTAAATGAAAGTTCTATTTCTGAAAGAATGCTAAATGTAATGTTCAGATATCAAAGATACCTGTTTAAAGAAAACTAAACTTTAAGTTGGATGTGTTGGTTGCCGTCTGTAATCTCATATACTCAGGAGGCTGAGGCAAGAGGCTCTCTAGTTCAAGGCTAGTCTGGACTACACAGAGAGTTTGAGGCCAGCCTGAGCAACTTAGTGATAACTTATTTCAAAGTAAAGACAAAAAGGGGGGGAAGAAAGAAATGTGGGCCAGGAGCTGAGGAGGTAGCTTGGTGTCAAAGCATCTACTTAGCTTGTACGTAGTAGCCCTGGCTTCCATCTAACACACACAATAAAAATTAAAAATAAACTTTGAAATGTTATCTGCATGATTTATTATCTGTTTTAAAGGATTTATTCATTTTTACTTTGTGTACATTGGTGTTTTGCCTGCGTGTATGTCTGTGCGAGGGTGTTGGGTCCCCTGAAGGTAAAGTTATAGGCAGTTGTAGGCTGCATGTGGGTGCTGGGAATTGAACCCATGTCTTCTGGAAGAACAATCAGTGCTCTTAAGCACTGAGCCATCTCTCCAGGCCCATGATTTATTATCTATAACCCTTTTTTCACCTTTATTTTTGTTCTTGTGTGTATGTATGTTTTGTCTCCGTGTGTGTGTGTGTGTGTGTGTGTGTGTGTGTGTGTGTGTGTGTGTGTGTACCACATGCATGCAGTGTCCAAAGAGGCCAGAAGAGGGCACTGGATTCCCCTGGAACTGAAGTTATAGACGGTGGGGAGCTGCTGGGACTTGAGTGCTGGGACTTGAACCCAGACCCTCTGGAAGAGCAATCAGTCCTCATAACCACCAAACCATCCCTCCTGCCCCATCTTTAACACTTAACTATGAGTTTTCAACTAACGTGACTTCTTTCACACATGCCTGTGTAAAAGACTTTTCCTGTTTATCTTGTCTTATTTCTCAGCTTTGCTATTCTAAATTGAAATTCTGGGCTAGCGACAAAGCTCATTTGTTAGAGTGCTTACCTAGCATGCATGAAGCTCTGAGTTCAATCCCTAGCACCACATAAAACTGGATGGTGGGTGGGAAGAAGCAGCACATGCCTGTAAACCCAGCACTTGAGGATGTTAGAGAATAAGAAATCCATAAGTATCCTCAGCTATGTAGTAAGTTTGAGGTCAGCCTGGGCTAAAAAGCCCCTGCCACAAAATCAATTTAAATCAACCCCACCTCCCCCCCCAATTTAAGTTTCCAAGATGTCTGTTGTTATTTACCAGTCGGTGTTCTCCTGGTTTTTTGGAGGTGTGACCCTGTTATTTCTCCACTGCACCCCTCTTTCCTGATACTCAGTTCCTCTGAGAGTCATTGACTTCCCTTTTTCACCTGTTTCTCTGACACTTGAATTCAGGGTTGCCTGAAATTTACCGTGACTGTGACTATAGCCAATACATTTTATCAACTTTCTTCAAGCTGCACCTCAAACTTGAGTGTGAATACCAACCACATGGTTAACTTGTATTAACTAAAGAAGGCCTACAGAGGAAGACCCTCCATAATCGGGCATTTACCCTTGTTCCTGGCTCTTTGTTAATCCTCAGATTTCCCTGTCTATGATCTACTACAGCCTACCTTCTGTTTAATAAACCATGGGTGGAAAATATTTGAAAAAGAAGCTGCATCTGTTGTGAACCTGTACAGACTTTTCCTTGCCACTTTCTCCTGAACTGTACAGCATAGGAACTATTTACACAGCGTTTACATTGCAATAGGTACTAAAATAACCTAGATATGATAGCTATGTCCCATTATATAAGAGCCTTGATCACCAGGTGATTTGGACACCATGGGGGTTCTTGGAAGCAATCCTTCAGGAATACTGAGGGATGAGTCTGTTCCTGCCTTCATCTTCTGTTTCCTCCACATCAGCCCCTTTGCCATAGATAGGATATTCATGTGCCCCCTTAAAAACTCATGTTGAAATGCAATTCTTTTTTTTTTTTTTTTTTTTGAGACAGCATTTCTCTGCGTAGCTTTGCACCTTTCCTGGAACTCACTTTGGAGACCAGGCTGGCCTCGAACTCACAGAGATCCACCTGGCTCTGCCTCCCAAGTGCTGGGATTAAAGGCATGCGCTGCCACCACCACCCAGTGAAATGCAATTCTTAATGTGATGCTATTTGGAGGTAGAGGTTGGGAAGATGGTAAAGTCATCAGGGCAGAGCCCTTGTGAATGGGATTGGTGCCCTTACACACAAAGTTCCAGAAAGCATCTCCTGTCAAGACAGAATCAAAAGATAACATCTCATATCAGAAAGTGGGTCCTCAACCAGACACTAGGACTGCTGGGGCTTTGATCTTGGATTTCCTAGTCTCTTGAACTGTGACAAATTAATTTCTATGCTATAATCCTCTCAGGCTAGCCCAAATGGACTATGATGCCATTCCTATCAGACCATACACCACCATAGGTCCTTTCTATTGCCACCACACTGGCAGCTACCCCCTTCCAAGTCTCTGCTCAAATCACACTTTCTCCTTGGGGAACTAATGCATGGATATTTCAGTTAATATATTACTGGCTCTGTTTTCTTTCATTCTTTCTTTTACTCACTGTACTCACCATCTTCTAGCAGTCTGTGCAGCCTACCTATCCATTGTATTTATTATTCACTGCTGTATCAGCTACTTTTCTGTTGCTGTGGTAAAACACTATGACCAAGGCAACTCATAAAAGCAATTGTTTGATTGGTTTTGCAGTTTCAGGGGGTTAGAGACCATGATGTCAGCATGGCAGCTGGAACAGCTGAGAGCTCACATTTTGGTGGGCAAGAAGGAAGCAGAGAGCACATTGCAGATGGCAGGAGGCTTTTGAAACCCATCCTCATAACACACCTCCTTCAACAAGGCCACACCTCCTAATCCTTCCCAAACAATTCTACCAACTGAGAACCACGTACTCAAACACATGAAGTATTTGAAGTCTATGAAGGCCATTCTTGTTCCAATGACCACAACAACTGTCTTTACCAGCAAGGATGTGAAATTAGCTTTTAAGGTTAAGGACTACCTTGCCACGCTTTATTCTCAAGCACCTATGCCTGTTTCTGGCATAGAGTAAACACACACTTCAGAAATAGCTTTTGAACTGAACTGTTCAATTACTAAAGCCATCATAGTAATGAGTAGCTAAATGTTCTGAGTCCTACCTCTGTGCCAACTCCAAGTCTTGTAGATGTGCTAACTCCTTTAGCAGACAATAGCTTTTAAGCTATAAGGCTTTATCCCTTTTAAGTAGAAGTTCTGCTTTCTAGTTTTGGAAGCAACTGTCAGTCAGATGAAGCCTGTTTATCTAAGTTCAGGTAGAGGAGGAGGCGCTAGAAGGAAAAGGGTAAGAAATGTGTGGTTTGAAGCACAAGACTTGGGATACCAGCTTCTTTTGTTGCAAATTACAGAAGTTGCAATGTAAAATACTCTACTCTGCTAGTTTGAGCCACTAGGGGAAGGGAAAATAAACAGAATAAGAAAGTGCTGCAGGCGGCTTGAATGGAAATACAGCCCCTAAATGTGACATTCGTACTACAGAAAGACAGAAGCACAAAGGGCAGCAAGGGTCGACAAGCGACAACCAAGTCTTCTTGTGATACTCGGAGATAAAAGAACATGGAAGTTCACACTAGAACTTGACTTTTGAAATCCACATACAGCCCAAGCTCCCCAAGCTTTTCAAGTCCAGGGAAACAAGACCTCTCATTCCCAGGGTCCACATTCACATAGTGGCTCTCACTGCTACCTGGAAGTCCAGTCCTCTGTGGCCTCCATGCCCCTTCATGTTGTTGAGGACCCTCAAAGCTGTTGGCTTCTTCCTTGAGGGTAGTGGGGTGCAAGGAGACCTCATGGACAAGAAGTGTGGTCACTTGAGCACTGTTTTCCCACTAGACCTGTGCTGTTCAGAAAGGATAGTTGCTGACCCTGTCTGAGAGTCTTTTCCCATCGCTGTGATGCAAAACTCCCTGTGTTAGTCAAGGTTCTCTAGAGGAACAGAACTAATAGAATGTGTACATACCCTCTACCCACCAACACATGCAAAACTGCCTTCTCCAAGCTTGATCAGGTGCAATCTGTCAGGCCCAGGTCTATGTTTAGACTGATTCCCAGCAGAAAACCTCTCCACTTCTTTGTTTGATCAGGGCAGAAACCTCTAAGCTCCCCAGGCTAAAGAAGGCTGTCCTAGAGTTCTCTCTCTCTCTCCCTCCATCATCTTTGCCCCTCTCCTCTCAGTCTCCTTCCCTTTCTCTCTTCCTCTCCCTCTCTGTTTAGCAATGCATAAAGTATCACAACTCATTTACATAAAGGGGCTTCAAGAAGGAGGAGTGTGTGTGTATGTTTAAGTTGGAGCATGATTGAATAAATGGTAGCATAAAAGTTGGTAAATCTGAAGCAGAACAGTGACAAATTGGGGCCCTGTAAGACTGGACCCCTGTGGGCATCTCCAGTGTTTATCTACTACTTTACCCTTCTTTCAATACTCTAGGCACACTGGATCCTGCATCAGTTCAGTCACATCAAGATTGTTATTTCCAGGACTGGAGATATGGTTCAGCAGTTAAGAGCACTGCTCTCCCAGAGGTCCTGAGTTCAATTCCCAGCAACCATATGGTGGCTCACAACTACCTATAATGAGATCTGGCATCCTCTTCTGACCTGCAGACAGAACACTGTATAAGTAATAAATAAATCTTTTTTTTTTTTTTTTTTTTTTTTTTTAAAAAAAAGATTGTTATTTCCTCAGGTCCTTGGAACAAACCACCCTCACTGGCTGGAAATCACTCTGCCCTTTATCTGCACACCTGACTCTTTTTTTATCCTTCAAATCCCAGCTGATGTGGTACCACTTTGTATAAAGGACTTCTCAAGGCATCCACTCTAAAATAGATCCCTCATGTCCTTCGTTTTCTTATAACACTTACCCCAATATGCTGTGGGAGTGATTTGTTTGTTTGCACACTTGTTATTTGCAGTTTAGAATAAACTGCTTTACGTCATCTTTGCTTCATTCCTCTGTTTTACAGCTTCGTGGTGAGGCTGGTCCTCTATGACTTTGCTGCCTTTCAGCACTGCCTTGTGACTTGCTTGGACCGGGATGTTAATATAAGTGGAATCGACTACATTTGACCCCGGGGCTTTCAGACGTGCCTGGCTTCATGTGATTTCTTGATCCTGCTACTCTCTGTTACAAAAAGAACCTACTACATGGCTAGCCTCTCCTTCCTGGGGCCACAGTGAAGAACTGGGAAGCAGACTTAAGCCCAGTCATGAACATTGGAGAAGCTCCAAGGGTGCCAGCCTGTTACTTTCTGGGCAGCAAAAACAAACATTTGCTGTTGATGCACACTGTTAATTTGGGAGTAGTTTCTTATGGAGCATTGTTACAAACATGGCTGACTACTACATGGGCCAGCTACTCAAAAGCATTCTAAACATTTGTTGAGTGAATGGATTTTGTTCTGAGAAAATAAAAAAGTAGAGAGAGTTCTGACTTTGCTGGTATGTGTCAGTAATCCAGTACCTGAGGAAGATAAGAACATAAGGCAAAGGTGAACATGAGGCCAGCCTGAGCTACATAACAAGAGCTGGTATGGCTACACCAAAACAATATACAAGAAGAAGAAGGAGGAGGAGGAGGAGGAGGAGGAGGAGGAGGAGGAGGAGGAGGACCTGTAAATCTAGCTCCTCAGGAGACTGAGGCAGGAAGATTCTGAGTTCAAAGGCAACCTCAGCAATTTAGTGAGACTATCCTGTCTCAAAATAAAATGTGAAGAAATGGGTGGGCACCTGGCTCAGAGGCAAAGTGCTTACGTTGTGCTTATCCAGCAGTGTGAGGCCTGAAGGGCAAAGCCCAGTAACAAGAGGGAAACAAAGGGAGAGAGTGTAAAAGAGTGTCTGGGACTTTTGAAGTTCACACCCAAGAATAAAAGAAATGGACTAAAATCCTTCACAAATGTCAGGAAAGTGCTACGTGATTAGGAGAGAAGTGACATGTAAATGTCCTAATTGGGGCTCGAGAGACAACTCAGTGGTTAAGAGCACTTGCTGCTCTTCCAGAGGACCTGAGGTGACTTCACAGTCCCCACCTATTAACTTCAGTTTCAAGGGATCTGACACTCTCCTCTGGCCTTCCTGGGCATGTGCACACATGTGTAACACACACACATACACACACACACACACACACACACACACACACACACACACACACACACAGAAGCAATAAATTCTTTATGGAAAATGACCCAACACAGAAGTGGGGTGTAGTTAAGATGCCAGAGTGTTGGCCTAGTACACAGGAACCCTGAGTTTGAGTCTCATTCACTTGAACCAGGCATGATTAGTGTATGCCTGTAATCCCAGAACTTGGGAGGTAGAGGCAGGAGGATAAAGAATTCAAGGTTCTTCTCAGCTACATAGCGAGTTTAAAAGGGCCTGCCTGGATCTACATGAGTCTGTCTCAGAAAGAAAGAGATGGGGGGGGGAGGAAGGGAGAGAGAGAGAGAGAGAGGAGAAGGAAGGAAGGAAGGAAGGAAGGAAGGAAGGAAGGAAGGAAGGAAGGAAGAAAAAGAAAGAAAGAAAGAAAGGAAGGAAGGAAGAGAAAGAAAGAGAGAGAGAGAAAGAAAGAAAGAAAGAAAGAAAGAAAGGAAGGAAGGAAGGAAGAAAGAAAGAAAGTAGAAAATCCTAACCAAGATTCTAGACAGAAATGATATTTCAGAGAAGTAGAGAATTCTCGAGAGACAGCTTAGAAACGAAGACTTGGGCACCAGAGCCATATAAAGAGCATATACAAGCACAGAGCCATATAAAGAGAAGGCTGTCTAGTCCGGGGAAGCAGAGAAGTGCAATGCATCTCATCACCTGTAGACAGCTGTCTGGGGATGGAATACAGACTTCCTATCTTTTTCTCCCCAGTGCCCTTTCCATTCCTCTGTGTTGAGTCTAATGAAGTTTGATGAGGGAAAAGAGGCAGGGCCATACGTGGGATGACACGTCAGTTCAAATGAGCATCAGGACTGAAAAACAGTACCTTGTCTCCCTCCCAACAGTGTCCCCCTGGGGAGACAGGCCAGTACCAAGACTGTGGCAGAGATGTCCTCTGGTCAGAATCAAGTTGTTTCTTTGAATCAGATGGGTCACTACATCCTCCAAAGACCCAGTTACATTGACTCAAACTCAAAACATAGGCAGATGTTTTGCGAAGCAACTCTCCCACCTGGACCGAGTTCAGCCTGGCAAACTTGCCATCTACAATACATAGACAGGTTCATGGCATTTCTTTGGGACAACACAGAGGCACTTGTCTCTTCTTAGAGGCAGAGTGTCCTTCCAGAGGGCTGCATGGTGCCAGGTAAGTGTGTGGAGGAGCAGAGCCTTGCTTCTGTAAAGGAGGGCTGAACCCTTGATGGCTGCCGCCACAATTGCTCTTCTGGGCACTGTGCCAGACTGGCAGGCTGCTCACTGGGTGTGCATGTTCACCTGCAACCTTGTCAGATGTTCTCAAGAAAGGCTGTGTCTGAAGGAAGTGAAAAACATAAATATATTGTCACGTTTTTAGGTTATTTTTCAGAGCCTGGAGTCTCAAGGGGCCAGCACTGCATAGAGTTTCCCATCGCCATCCCCCAGCTCATCTCTGATCCACATCCTGTTGTTCGTTGTCAGGGGCCTGGAGAGAGATGCTGGTGGGGAGACAGAAGCAGGACATTTTCTAGAAGTTACTCCCATTTTTATCAGAGGGCTACATGCAATGTGAGAGGGCCACAAGGATCCCCAGGCCATGTGGCACAGGATGCCATGGTCACAGATTGGGACCTGACCTAGGAAGTGCAGTGTTCTACAGGAGTCTAGAGTAAGCCAAAGTAAAGACCCACATCTGCTCCCTGGGGTGGGGAACATCTGGAAGGAGTCAGACCAGAGCCTTGATGTTGTGTATAGCAAGGTAGAGCCTGCGTAGGCACAGGTGCTCTTCTGGGCTCACTCCCACTGTGTCTGCACACCTATCCCAGATGGAGCTTCCAGCTAGGAATAAAACCCAGGGCACCCAGTTGGGGCACTATAAACTAAGCTGAGAGGACCGCCAGGCTCCTATCTACAGTATAAAAAAGGAAGTCATATTGACATCTGTCCCACAGTCTAGTCCCTTTGCTTGGAAGGAGTTATATACATGCTTTGGAATCTGCTGATGGTCTCGATAGCCTAGAGACAAGGTTGTACTGATCACAGGCAGCCTGGTCTACAAGGGACTTGTTTTCTGTATAACAGGGACTGGGGACAAAATCCAGAGGTGAGGCTAGGAAGAAATGAGCAGTAGTGGCCTGAATTCTAAAGTCTCTGTCTACTGGCTTAGTCCCTGGTCACTCACAGGGACAGCCATGTAGACTTCAACACCCTTTATCAAGGGGGTGATAAGTACCCTAATCCTGGATCCCAGGAAGGTCATTCATAACTCCTGGTGTATTGGGGGAGGGGGTTAAATCTTTACTGAGTGTAATCTTATTGCATATCCTGGCTGTAGGTGGAGTTCTTGGTGGATCTTCAGCTATTGGCATTCAAGAAACCAAAGCAGAACTGACTGGAGGTGGAAAAACACCACAGCTTAATACATTTTGAAGGACAGTGAAAAAAGACCTTGGCCCCAAATCAGATTGTTCCTGATCTAAAATTAAAAGCGACTTAAGCCTTCGCTTTGGAGAAGAGCAGCAGATAATGGTTGTCAGGGTAGGCAGAGCGATTGCTTCTCTGTTCACCTCATGGCTCAGAGCAGACCTTTCCAAGATTTCTCTGGGTAGGATTTATTTACTGTCTTAAAAAAAAACTTGCACTTTGCATGAAGATTTGCAAATGCCAGGCATACGGCATGCCCGGTGCCCAGCCAAGCCTCTTGTGGTTAGCCTTGAAATGAGATCATTTCATAGTAAGAAGGAGGTCAGGTTGCAAAGAGGGAAATTCATTTGGCTACATCAATATGTAGGCTGCAACAAGAATCTCAGAAGGAAAATTTGTGGCCCCACCATAACAGCAAACTCTGGGCACAAATCTGGACTCTTCAAAGATCACCCACCTTTCAGTCCTACCTGCTCACTCACTTCTTTTACCTCCTCAACCATTCTTCAGAATGATATGCCATGATAGATTTCATTTAACAAGGCAGCTGGATCGCAGGAAACTTTCCAAAAATACCCTCCAATTACTTAGTTAACCCCCAAACAGGGACCTTTCTGTGCCAACCCAACTGAAAAAGGGAGAGCTTTGCCCATTCCATCACCCTCCCCGCACCTTGCTTCAATTGGGAGTCACTTGGTACCTCGGGCAGAACTAAAAGTACATGTCACCATCTCTGTGACCTAAATGCAGTTGGCTCTTTGTTAGGGGAGTCAAATAGATATAAAACAGAGAAAAAATGCAAGAAAGTTCATGAAGGTGAGCAGGACACTAGCTGAGCTACCACCGGGCTGTGGGGCAACTGAGCCAAGCTAAAGGGCTTCAGTAAAGAGGCTTAGTCAGCTTTCTGTTACTGTAACAAAATACTCATGACAACCAAAGAGAGCAAAGCTTTGTTTGGGCCATGGTTGGGAGGTTTCGGTCCATGCTCAGTTGGTCTCACTGCTTTGGGACCTGTAGCCAGAATAACCATACCACATGATAGAAGCACACATGGAATGCAGCTGCTTACCTCATGGCTACTAGGAAACGAAGAAGTAAAGGTTCTTAGACTATTTCAAAGGCATCCTAATGACCAGACCTCCTAGTAGGTCCCATCTCCTATAGGTCCTACCACTCTCAATAGTGCCAAGTTGGGGAGTTCACATAGGCTGTTAGGGAATGCTTCAGATCAAACTACAGCAATTTCTTTTCCTATTTCTATACTGATTAATTCTGTCAAGCATCACACCCATGGGATGATGCTTACATTCTTAAACTTTGAGCTTCCTGAGGTATACCAGAAAGTTCTGCTGATGTAGGTAAAGATCCTTCATAAAGAAAAGCTAGTAACAGCTTCCCCAGCAGGCTAGACGTTAAGTACAATACACCACTTGAGTAAGGGGTGCTGGTGGGCATCTGTTAGCCCAGGTGTGAAGTGTTAGCTCTGTTACTCTGGCTTGAGAAACATCTAAATTCTTAGAGCCTCCACTTCTCAACTATGAAATGGGAATAATAAAATTATCTATGGTTTAGAACTACGGTAAGCATTGATGTTCATCAGCATAGGATCTGATATACAGTAGTAATTCCGCAGCTGTCTGCTGTTGCCAGTCCCCTCAACACTAATCTTATTTTAGTATAGTATGTATGTGGGGGTGCACATGTGTGTGCACAAGTGTGACTGTGTTGCACACATGTGTGTGCATGTACGTGTATGTGCAGGTGCATGCCCTGGGGGAGTCTATGTGGCGACCACAGGTCTACATTGGATATCTTGTTCTATCACTCTTCACCTAATTTTTTAAGACAGGTGTCTCATTGGGCCCAAAGCTCACTGAGTGGCTAACCTGGTTGGCCAGTGATATTTCCCTGCTTCCCCAGGAGTTGGTGGGGGGTCACAGGCGTATACAAGTACATTGCTGAGCCCAGCCTTTTACACTGGGGGGATCTGCATCCAAGCCCTCATGCTTATCCAGCAAGCACTTCGCTCACTGATGCATTCCCCACCCCCTTTTAGTCCTTTTCATAACACGATGTCCAAACGCCTGATATAGAGTTATAATAAATAAATAAGATGTCAGAAGCTTGAGGGACACACTCACCTGTTGATGGTGACCCCAGGCACCATCAGCTTTCCTGTTCACCCGTGTCTTTCTAGAAATCAACCCTGGCTCTCTCCTTAGAAAGAACACAGGTACACAAATGACCCCCCTCTGGCTGTTCCCAATTATTTGTTGATTCTGGACTTTTAATGTAAAGGCCTTTGAAATACACTGAAAGGTTCCTTCCCCTGCCTTGGGTTTGTTTGTTTGTTTGCTTGGAAGCAAAACAGCAGAGAGAAGCTTGCAGTGAATGTGAGATCTGTAAAAGAAAAATTAATTATCCCCAAGCAGAAGCTGACCTTTAGCTGGCCCCAGCTCTAGTGCCTGAGCCACAGCTGCACCTGCTCCAAAGATGACAATATCCACTTGCTAAATACTAATAATTAGTCACCAAAGTGGGATAAAGAATGCAGAGCCAAGTGAACCTGCAATTACTGTACTCATGTGCAGCCCCTGCGCCCTTGGAGGGCCAATTACTCCAGCACATTACCATAATTGGACTGACGCGCTAACAGCATCTCCCATTCTTTGAAGGTGTCGCCATCCCCCTTTCCTGGCCCTCACACCCCAGAGCCTGTGGACTGTTCTGCCCCATGCCTTCTGGCTCATGCTGGCAGCAAATGTCAGAGTTGCTCATCTGAGGATACCAGATGATCCCCATGAAGGCTGAGCATGTGCATAGCGGGTTCTGGAATGAAGGTCAGTGCTCCCCCTACTCTGCCTCTTCTCCCTCCCTCAAATTTGCAAAAGACTCCAATTGACAAAATGCCCCAGTTTTCCCTCTGGAATTTCAACTCTTTCTGAGGACCAATTGTGTCACTTACACTCTACTGAGCAGTGGCCTTGGAAGACTGGGGTGGGTATTTGACAGCAGGGGCACATGCTGCCCATGGTGAGAATATCCCATTATCTCCGGACTGCAGCCCCTGGAATGAGGAGTTGGTATCCTCTGGTTCCTGAGGCAATAGGAGGACAGTGTGTAGGCAGAGGCAGGCAGTGTGGGGCTCAGCTAGCAGCTGTATCCTGCAGAGCTCTGCATTGGTGTGGCAGACAAAGCTCCCTCCAGCGACTTCTCCGCTGGCCCCTGCTGCCTCAACACCACTTTATGAGGTGATCAGTGTCTGATCGATCGATCGAGAGAGGCTGCTGAGCTTTGCATGGCGAGACAGCTGGGCTTTCCAAAGAAAAAGTCGCTTTTAATTTTTCTTCTTTGTTTTGTTTTCTTCTTCCTCTCCATTCCATTTCTTTTCCCACCCAGTGGCTGAACTTTTTTCTAACAAGGCACTGTAACCTTCCAAAGGAAAAAGACTTGATTCTAGCTATGCTTCCATACCCTGGAGACATGAGCCACTGGGAATGAGGCCTGGGCCTCTGGTCAGAGAGATGCACTGAGAAAGAGCCTGCTGTGGCAGCACTGGCTCAGCACAGGAGCTGGGCTGTTGGGAGGCAAGGACAGGAAACAGGCCTGGTGTCAACCACTGTCTGTGTTACCCAGCTGCACGGCATCTTCCCATTGGGTTCCATGTGCATGGCCCCACCTGGGGTGCCTTGGGAGACACAGAAAATTGGCTCCTTAGAGCTGGAAGTTGGGCAGTGAGCACACTGTTGTTCCTTAATCAATCTCTCTCTCTCTCTCTCTCTCTCTCTCTCTCTCTCTCTCTCTCTCTCTCACACACACACACACACACACACACACACACACACACACACACACATACACACACACACCTTACCTGCTACTGGACCTCATAGGCCCCAGGCTTTCCACTGTCGCTCATGCATGAAACTGTCCATGGGGACAACTTCTGCTCTAATAAGCACCACAATGTACCTTTCTGGAACCCATCATAAATGCACACACTCATGGCCTTGGTGGTTACCTCACCGCATTGCTCTTGATGTGTCCCCCTCTTGGATTATGGCACTGTGGAGTGATAGAAGACTAGACAGTGAGTGTTCAAGTTCTCACTGAAGGAAAGTGGGAGATTTATTCTGAACTCATGAGGTATTTTGTCCCATCACAGTCACTCATATGTGGAGACATAAACCAAGAGCGTCACACTTCTACCCACAGAGAACAAGGCAGCCACCTACATGGAGAGATTTATAGTAGCCATGGGCACTCACCCATTCCCGGAGAAAGTCAGCCCTGGACAGAGACACATGGGGACATAAAGACAGAACCGCCATGCTTTTATGTCACCCAAACATATATTCATGAGTAAACCCAACACACACACACACACACACACACACACACACACACACACAGCTATAGCAATCCCAACAGGGCTAAATGTGATTAGAACATGTCAGAAAGTCTATCCCATCATTATATGATCACAACTTCTGGCTCATTCATGCTCTCTCTGTGGTAGGCATTGCTTTCTGGGTGGCCAACCATTCACTGCTGGAAGGATGCAGGGCCAGTTGAGTATTTCTGCGAGGAGATTTACAGGCTGATCCCATCCTGCAGGAGTCCTTGCTCCTATCTAGCCATCACATTCCCTTAAAGGGGTCGCAAGTTTCAGTGTTTTCTTACAAACGGCTGCACACAGCTGTGAGCTCCAGGAGCCTGGGGATTCTAGGCAGAATTTTCTTTCACCCAGAATGTGTGTTCTGGGCTTCTCAGAAAAGACATGGGTCCTTTCTGAGCATGCTGTGATTCTGCTCCCAGATAAGGAAGGTAGGATTCAGCTTGGTCTTTCCAGCCGAGAGGGAGAAGAGCTTGGCACTTAGGCATCAGATGTTGGAGGGAAAGAGACAGTCCCTGTGTCTCACGGTGTAATCTGACTTCACAGCTTAATTGCTTTGCCTCAAACTTATCCCTAAATCGGCCTTTGAGGCAAGAGACCAGCTCCTCTTAAGATAGTTTCCAGAGCTCCCAGAGGGCTGTGCGGCTCTGACGGCACAAGCTGAGGATGAGGCCAGTGTGGTCACTTAATCAGGGAAGAAGAATGTTAAAGGAAAGATAGAGGGTTCTACAGCAGCTGTTGTTGGCATCAGCACCAGCAACATTTGGAGCATTTTTCTTTTAGATAGGATCTCATGTTATCTCAGGCTAGCCTTGAATTTGCTAGGCAATGAAGGATGACCTTGACCTCCTGATCCTTTGGTGTCCACCTCCCAAGTGCTGAGATTACAGGCCCACACCACTCTGCCTGGCAACATAAACTGTTGTTTATTAAAATGTGTGTGCACGTTTGTACTTAGACATAAAATGTCTGGCCTGAAGCAACGTGGAACTAAGTGTGGAGCTGAGGGCAAGAGCTGATACTTGGAGATCGCCGCAGGGAGGAAGAGGCAGCAGGGAGCTGTCTTGGGAGTTGGTGGCTCAGGCTGAGAGTCAAGAATCCATCCAGGGCTGGGAACATGCCCTGTTCCCTCCTCCCCAAGACAGCCTTGCGGCACCGAGCGGCTGCTTTAGGGAGACAAATGATCCCCATTAATTCCATCAGGTAATGAGCCAGTTGGTGCCATCATTAATTAAACTAATTAAAACACACAGGCCTTTGAGGTTGGCATCCATGCCTATGCCACCCCAAATATTTCATTTCACTTTCTCTGTGCCTGGGGTGACTACTTGCCCAAGACATAGGCCCCCAAGATCCTGCAGAAGGAAATAAACTGCCAACACAGCCAGCTCACTCAAAGCATCCCTCTTCTGCCTCGTCCATTCACTTATTCACCCAGCTAAGCAGCAAAGGTCACCAACCCCATCAATGGCAGTACAGAGAGGGCTAAGCCCTGGCACCTCCTGTCACATCAGGACTGACAATCAAGGACTGTAGAGTCCTCAGCTGGCTTGTAGCGGACATGTGCCTTACAGTTCACAACCCTCTGAGGAAGGGGCTGTCCTCGTCCCCATCCTGAAGTCAAGAAAACTAAGGTTGAGAGCCCCTGTTAAGCTTTCTGCCCAGAGAGTCTCTGGCTCCACTTCCCCCGTTACAACCCGAGAAAACAGAAACTATGCTGTTGATGATTCTGACTGTGATGCCAGGGAAGGCTTCTCTGAGGGGCTTTCCTGTGAACTGAGGTTAGGGATGAGCAGACTGCACCAATGGAAAGGTGAAAGGGCATTGCATGATAAAATGCTAGAGAAGATACATAGAATATTGCAGTGTCCTCTGCTGCGTTGTGACAGAATACACAGGATCACGCAGTTGCAAGGCAGCATGAAGGCAAATTTAAAACAATCTAAGATTCTAAAACGCAAAAAGTGATTCTGGGATGTTTCCCAGAGATCAAATGGAAAATCAGGATGGGTTTAGACGAAAGTTTATCCTTCGAATCTGTCATCCTCTCCGAAATGCAAGCAACAGGGGCCAATTTCATTGTTCAGACCTCTTTTTTCCATCATCCACTTTATCATTCTGCACTCTGTTTTTCCATAAGCTAAATATGCCTCCTCCTCTTGTCTAAACACTTGCTTCCAGGCTCCCTCTCTGCTGAGCGACCTGCCTTCTCCATCTCCCAGGCTGCACCCTGTGTGGGGTTTGGGCCCAGCTCCAGCTATGTCTGTTCTTGCCTCCTCGGCTGCATGCCAGGGCGGCCCCTGTGTCCTCTTGGTACACAAAGACTTTTGCCGTTCAGAGAGAGGGGAGGGGGAGAGAGAGAGAGAGAGAGAGAGAGAGAGAGAGAGAGAGAGAGAAGTTTCTATCTACTGTCTTCTGCCAAGTCTCTGTCTGTACCCCAGTACACCATGGCCTCCTTGCTTCTGGAAAGATCTGGACTCCTCATGCCCTCTACATCTTCACCCACAGCTGTGTTTCACCCAAAGAACATAGTATCTAGTAGGCTTCAGGCTTATTTCCTGAATAAATCAGGGTCTCAGACCCCTTGATGCTCAGGCAGGCTATTTAACAATAGCTTGTGAGTGAGTTTCCTCTGTAACCTGTGCCAAGGCATTCATATTTAATAAGACTACAGGGCCAGCCAGAGCCACCTCTTCCCACCCTCAGTCACCACTGCCACCAGATGCACATCTGCTTAATTACAATTCATGAAGTGCTTGCCTATTAATAAAACCTAATTAATCTGGTCACGCCACCCTACGATGTCATTGGGGATACAGAGCCATCAGCCACCTTGGCAGCAGCCCTCCAACAACCCCCAGAAAGTAGTTAAAAAGATACCTAGCCCCAGATCTGGCCTCCATCCACTAGAGGGCTTGCAAAGCAGCTCTTCTCCATAGCAGCCTCACACTTGGAGACAAAGGGAATCCGTGCCTGCTAGTGCCTGTTCTGACCCACACCCAGCACACAGTCTCCTGTGACTGCTCTGACTGCCTCTTCTGTCAGACTGAATGCTTTTCTGAGGACAGATCAGAGCTTTCTGACCATTGTAGATACCCTGTCTTTCCTTCCCATTCCCTCTATATCTACAACATATGGTTTGGGTTTTTTTGTGTGTGTTTGTGTGTGTGTGTGTGTGTGTGTGTGTGTGTGTGTGTGTGTGTATACACCTGTATGGGCACTTGTATGAAGGAGGGAAATGAGCCTCAACTATTGTGGGATGTTTTGTATGCTGTGAATATGTATTTCTCTGATTGGTTGATAAATAAAACTCTGACTGGCCAGTAGCCAGGCAAGAAGTATAGGCAGGACAAACAGACAAGAAGAATTCTGAGAAAAGGAGGGCTGAGTCAGGAGTTGCCAGCCAGACACAGAGGAAGCAAGATGTGAAGGCAGAACTGAGAAAAGGTACCAAGCCACATGGCTAAACATAGATACAAGTTATGGGTTAATTTAAGTGTAAGAGCTAGTCAGTAACAAGCCTGAGCAAATGGCTAAACAGTTTTAATTAATATAAGCCTCTGTGTGTTTACTTGGGTCTGAGCGACTGTGGACCAGGCAGGACACAGGAAAACTTCAGCTACACTCGACTGCTATTTTTTTTTTTTTAAATAGGAGAGTATCTCTAGTTGGCTTGGTGACTCACTGAATAGGCTAGGCCGGCTATCCAGTGAACCCCAGGGATAAACTTGCCACAACCTCCCCAGCATTTGAATTGCAAGTGCTTGCCACCTAGCCCAGCTTTTTATGCATATTCTGAGACTGAGCTCAGGTTCTCACACTACTGGACCATGCATTGGCCCAGGGAGGCTGAGGATAAGAGGTTGTCTAAAGGACACCCTTCCTGTGCAGTGTAGGGGTGGGGAGAGACAGCATGAGTGTGTGGAGAGAAGGACCTTCTCTCAAGCCAGATAAAACTCAGCTGGAGCCTAACACTGTCACACTGTGTCACTATAACTATGTGACTTTGGTCAAGTTCTTTAACCTTTCTGTATGGCAGGATCATCATTTTTAAAAATGACGACAGCAGACCTGCCTTGTAAATGGTTGTGAGGATTACATAAGGTAACTTGTTTCAAACTTTTTTCTGAAAATAATATATGCAGTGAGAAAAGTCTCATGTCCTAAGAAGTCTGTTGAATTAATTTTCACAAATTGAATGCTCTCCTCAACCAGCATCCAGAATAAGAAGGAAACAATACCAGAATTCTGAAGACTCTTGCTTGGGCCCCCTGTGGTTAAAGCAACTTTCATGAGATGTTTAGTAGAGTGCTTGGTAAAAGCAGATACCTATCCAGAGGGCCTGATCCAGTTGGGGGCTCCACAGCTTTTGGTTCATAATTCATGTGTTTCCATTCATTTGGCTATTTGTCCCTGTGCTTTTCCAATCTTGGTCTCAACAATTCACACTCTTATAGTCCCTCCTCTTTCTCAACAACTGGAATCCTGGAGCTCCACCTGGGGCCTGGCTGAGGATCTCTGCATCCGCTTCCATCAGTTATTGGATGAGAGTTCCAGCATGACAGTTAGGGTGTTTGGCCATCTGATTACTAGACTAGGTCAGATCAGGCTTTCTCTGAGACAGTTGAATAGCTTGAACTCTTTGGGAGGCACCCAGGCAGTGGGACCCAGACCTGTCCTTAGTGCATGAGCTGGATGTTTGGAACCTTGGGCTTACATAGGTACACTTTGCTCAGCCTGGAAGGAGGAGACTGGACCTGTCTGTACTGAATCAACCAGGTTGAACTGAATCCCTGCAGAGTCTTGGCCTTGGAAGAGATGGGAATGCAGGGGAGGGTCTGGAGGGAAGGTGGGGGCGGGGGGCAGGAGTGGGGAGGACAGGGGAACCCATGATTGATGTGTAAAATTAAAACACAAATATAATAATTTTTAAAAAGCAGAAACCTAGTAAGTATTGCTACAATTCTACCATCACCACAGCAACCTTAGGAGTCTTCTGAGATCCAGAACCAACAGAACATCTAAGAAAAGAGAAATGAAGACTGGGCTCCTGTGGTACTGGAGCCTGAGGAGTGCCACAATCTTCCATCAACTGGTTGGAGATTCAGGAGAGCTGGAGGCATAGCTTCATCCCAGTCCCAAGGCATGACAACTGGAAGATCTGATCATGTGATTTCCTGTCTGAGTGAAGAGAAGACCATTATCACAATTGACAATAAGCAAAATTATCAAATTCCCATTGCTCCTCTTTTTTATTGCATTTGGGCCTCCAATGCATTGGATGAGGCCCACTCAACGTGGGAAGAAAATTTTATTTTATTCAGCCTACCCATTTGAATATTTATCTCACCCAGAAACACCCTCACAGACATACCTAAGTGTTTAATATCAGGGTATGCTTAATCTAGCCATGTTGACATATAAGATAACCACAACAACAATAGGCCCCTCATCAAACAAATCGATTTATACTTATAGCAATTGGCTTTATGAACATCTACCATGCAGTGCTTTTCTGAGTTGATCCTAGTGGATGAAAATATTGCAGATCAAATGAGAGCTGGGTCTCTGATTAATGACCAGACACTCTTGGCTGTCTCCCAGTGCTCAAGAGAAGTGATTCACAAACTTTTAGACCAGGAAGAAGCTAGAGGCCATTGCATGACCTTTGTCTGTATACTGTAAGCATGGAGGAGTCTAGAATCCTTCCATCATCCACCTTCTAATTACTTAGATCCCAGAAGTGAGACGACTGCAATAGGAAGTATCTTCCAGTCAATGAGTCCCAGTAGCCATAGTGAATGTGCGGGGACAGAACGGGCTCTGTGGGGCACTAGACCATCCCAGAGCAGAGGCTGGCTTCTGCCACTGTCTGGTCCACTGGGCTATGAAGAGACAGCTCATGCTCCAGCTCATGTTGGGTGAGGCATTCTCTTTGTCCATCTTGAATAGCAAATCAGAAAAGAAACTCCATTTTTTGAAAATTTCATCTTTATTTATATTTTTCACAATGTGTATACATGTGTGTCTGAGTGTATGTTTATGCATAAGGGTGCAATGCCTCTGTAACTGAAATTAAAGTTACTGTTATGAACACCCTAACTTAGGTGCTGAGAATAAAACACTAGCAAGCACTTTTAATGGCAGAACCATCTCTCCAGCACTAAAAAGGAATTCTTAGACCTAGATTACATCAACAAAGTCTAGCCAATCTTTTGAATTCAGAAGGCTTTGGGGGTTTGAAACTCAATGGAAAAAGTCCATGTGGAAGAAAGTTTGAGGTAAGAAAGGATGTTTCTACCAAGAGAGGTGCCCAGATTGTGTGGGCTCCCATGAAGAAGCTGAGTCCTACTGCTGAAAAGGCTGGCACACTGGCCATATGACCATCCTCAAAGCAACTGAGGAGAAAAGCCACATTTTCAAAAAGCAACTGACTTTCTCTCTCTGTCGGCATCCCCTTGTCCATGAGTTTCACACCAACCCAGGAGACACATATTTGGATATTCAGGATCTCAGTGCTAGTGTCCTGAACCACTCAGAGGGGACTGTCTTCTATAGTCCTCCTCTGGCTGTCCTCCCACTTCCACCTGCCAGACTATGCACCATTCTGAGTGGAGTCACTTAGAAAGCAGATGTTCACAAATGTGTGCTGTTCCACTTACCCTCCCTTAAGTGAATCTTTAAAATAAATAAATAAATAAATAAATAAATAAATAAATAAATAAATAATAAAAGCAGGGATGAACACTTATCTGGGGGGATCTAAAGGCGACAGAGGGTGTTCAAATCTCCCCAGTCCTGGCAGTACTAGGTGCTCAATACCAAGGTCCTTCCTTCTCTTTACCCTTTCCTCCTGCCCCTTCCCATAGTCTCCCCTCCTCTTCTGCTAGTGCCCACTTCACATCTCATAGCTGCACTTCTGACTGCTGCTTGTTTTTTGTCATTGGGCACACTGCCTGCAGGTGTGGTAATATATTGTGTACCCTAATAAACTTGCCTGAGGAACAGACAACAGGGCCAGCCACTAGAATAGACACAGAGGTCAGACAGTGGTGGCACACACCTTTAATCCTAGCACTTGGGATCTCATGCCTTTGCTTGGGAAGCACACGTGCCTTTAATGCCAGGAAGAAATATGGCAGGACAGAGAAAGGTATATATGGCTTCAAGAGACAGGAACTCACTTTCTGTAGGCTGGGGATTTAATAGAGGTATGAACTAGTGGCTGGTTGCTCTGCTTCTCTGATCTTTCAGCTTTCACCCTGATACTTGGCTCTGGGTTTTTTGTTTGTTTGTTTTTTTTATTAAAAGACCATCTAAGATTCAAATAACATGAAGGAATGAACACCACTAGGGAATACAAGCTGAGCAAATCAAAGGAAGCAGTTTCTAAAACTTGCAGATGTCTGTCACCACTAAGGGTGTCCTGTTGACAGCTGGACAGTTCTCCATCTGGAAGTCATATCTTGGACTAGCTCAGTTTGCCAGTAATGTCTTCTTATGGAAAGCAGCTTTTTCCTCTCCCCGCAACATCATTCCCCAGATCCTCACTTTGGGGGTATCCTACTTCTTACCTACACAAAGTAGCCCTTTGGATAGCCATGGTCATCTTAGATATCCACCTGCTTCCCTGTAAATGTTAGGCTTCTCCCTGGCTTTACTCTTGTCTGTTCTTCACTCATTTCTAGATCCATGGCCAGAAGGCACCAATAGGCAGAATTTCCTCAGCTGCATGTGACTATAGGTAGTGGATGGCTTATTAACTTACGGAAAAGGCCATGAGCTTTTGCATTGCATTGATTTGCTACATGCCCCAATACATGAGTACATACACACACACACACACACACACACACACACACACACACACACACACAGAGAGAGAGAGAGAGAGAGAGAGAGAGAGAGAGAGAGAGAGAGAGAGAGAGAGAGAGGAGTCTCTTGAAGGCTCTAAGTCTTTTGGTGGCCATAACGCTCATATATCTCTATTTTATAAGAGTTTTCTGCTTGACCTTTCAAACAGAAAGGTCGTGTTTGTAATCATGTCTGGAAAACCATAAAGCCCTGTACAAATGGAAAAGATTTATCTCAACATTGTGGCAGACATTTGTGACCTTTACTACATACTAGGAAGGTGTGGGTGTGAGATCTCTGAGCTGAAGGGAAAAGGGAAGGTGTGAATTCAGCCTCTGAAGTGGGGTAGACTGCCTGGAGGAGGAGAAAACCTAAGAAGGGTTTTGCTCCCCCAGACATGAATTATTTGCAGTTCACAATAGCTACTTGAGGCTTGTGTTGGGTAAAGGCCTGTGTCACATGCGAAGCGTTTGCAGTTCACTTATTACTCAATAAATCCCATTGAAAGGTCTCACACATTAATCCAGTGATGGGATGTCTGCCTTTTTCATATACATGAATTCAGTAATAACTGTAATTATTATGAAGTTGTAGTAAAACATGATGTCTTCTGCTGCTAATTCAGCAGCAATAGGATGAAGGATGGAAACGCCCTCACTCTGCATTATCAGGGTTTCTCCTTAACCAGGGAACAATTCCTCATGCTGAAAGGCAGGAGGAACAGTCCTGGCCCTACATCAGTGGATTTCCTTATCAATGCAACTGCCATCTGTGGGGCAAAAGGAGGGAACAGGTCTACAGAGAGCCCCTTCCTCATTAAATTAGCCATCATCAAGTGGAGAGACTATAGAAAATTTCCTCCATCTTCTTTTTCTACCATATTGCTCCAGAATCCTTTTGAGTCACCCATCTGTGATGCCTTAGACCAGTGGTTCTCAACCCATGGTTCATGACTCCTCTGGGGGTTGAATGACCCTTACACAGGGGTTGCCTAAGACCATTGGAAAACACAAATGTTTGCCTTATAATTCATAACAGTAGCAAAATTACAGTGATGAAGTAGCAATGAAAATAATAAGGTTGGAGAAGTCACCACAGCATGAGGAACTGCATTAAAGGGTTGCAGCCTTATGAAGGCTGAGAACCACTGCCTTAGTCCATATCTGACCAGGATGGACAGTTGGCACAAAGAACTGATATCAAGACAGATCCTCCAGGAGTTGGTTTGGGCTTCTAGAACCAGGGACTTAGTAAGCCCAGGGTGGGAGTAGAACATGAGTTCTACAGAGAGAAGGGACCATGTGGAGGTTCTGCAGAAAGAGAGGGGAGGCATCATCCGCCCCTGTGGAACTAGAGAGCAACCTGGGGTGTGAGCCTGCAGGCCCTGTGTTGTTCATTCCTGGGGAATTCAGGTATTTATCCTTGGCCACTGAAAGTCATACCTGCAGCACTCCACCAAACTGTCTCTATCACTTTATCAACTATTAGGTAGGATCCTAATTTTGCAGCTAAACAGTAGTCACAGTCTCACTGAAAACTCCATGTAGACGACACTCCTCTTTACTTTGTTCCTGGCTGTTTTCCTGAAGTTCTGACCAGTACTTAGCATATATAATGTTCCCAGTAATGTTCTTGAGTGAATGAGTGGATGGAAAAAACTACAAGTTGGACCTAATAAAAGACATTTTTCCCAAAGCAAGCCATTCTCCCATATTTAACCTTAGAAATATTTTTTCTTTTTTGGAGACAGGGTTTCTCTGTGTGGCTTTGGCTGTCCAGAAACTCGATTTGTAGACAAGGCTGGCCTGGAACTCACAGAGATTCTCCTGCCTCTGCCTCCTGAGTGCTGGGATGAGAGGCATGAGCCACCACGGCCCTGCTGAAATAATACTTGTTATGCATAACCTCTAAGAGAGAACTGACTAGGTTGAGGCACAGACTGGTCTTACACACCAGTGACTAGGAGTGTGCAATTATGCTCTGCCCCTCAGCTTTAATCTGAAGGCACGCTTATTCCTCCTTGAAGCAGCCTCTAGCAGAGGTTGGATTCCTTAGCCGGACATCAAGAGATTGAGGGGACACAGGAACACATCTTCAGTCTTTTATGTGCTTCTAGGTGGATTGCTCATGGACTGAATCCGAGCCCACGGAGCTATGCTTCTATATTAGTCCAGCAGTCACACCAAGGCCCTCTCTGGGAATGTAAGAGAAAGCATCAGACACAGGATTCCATCAGGGTTCTTGGAGTCTCCTAGGGAGAATATACACCTTTCTGGTCTCCAGGTCTCTGGATAGCCAGCCTGCACAATTGGTCACGCTTACTCTGTCTTTTCCAATGAAACCCAGCATGGCCTTGCAAAGGCCAGTGAGAAATCACAGGGAGGCCCAGTTGAGGGTTCTCTCTGCTTTAAAAGCCCTTCTTTCAATGGCAATGGTACTCCTGTTACCAGCCTCAAAGCCTCACTGACAGCTGGAGCCATTAACATCAGCTGGCTGGAGAATGTGAGGGTTTAGGAGATCAGCTTCTTAAGGCAGCAGGGACATTAAACATGAGAATGTATAAACGTCCCCTGAGGTGATGAGGGCAGGAAAAAGGCTGATTCTGGGTGATGGATTGTCTCACACTCTTGTCATGATATTACAATGCGATAATGATCTTGTTTCTCACTCCTTGTGCTCATGGTTATCAAGGTCTGGAGGAAGTCTTTGCTATGTCCATGTTGTGAGTCAGTTGTAGTGCGTAAAGGAGGGAGGACCATTTACTGTCAGTGCTGTGAACTGACTCCTCCTCCCTAGTGCCTAACAATCAAAATTAGCTTCAAATTAAACAGTTTAAGTAGCAGAATATGTATTGTAATGCACAGGAATGGAAGAGAGGAGAGGAAGGCAGGAACAGAGAGAGGGAGGAGGGGAGGGGGAAGTCAACCTCCTTATAGCTTCCATGACAGTTTTGGTTGTCCTCACAGGAAGCTCTGGAGATAAACTGTCCTTTGACTCTGCTTGCCTCTTAGGCCATCAACTCCTCTCCTTCTCCTTTTGCTTTAAAAGAGTCATTTGGTTCTAAAACAATGGAGCATGGAATGATGAAAAGGATGGAGAGCCAGGACACGAAGATTTGGATCTCAGCTCTACAGTGTCCTTAGAAGTGAGTGACACAAAACAACTTCCTTTCCCTCTCTGACTTGCAGCTGGTGAGGAGGGGGGTTGATTATGATGAGCATCCCACCCCACTTTGCAGTTATTGTGAGGATTCAGGGGCTGAGTTTACATAGGTAGCTAACACTCAATACATGATTCAGCAAATATTAAATCAGAGGAGTAATTTATTTGGCTTCTACTTCCTACCTTCTTTCCAGCCCTCGATCATCATTTGCCTCCCCATCTCCCAGTTACTGCAGCTACCCAAGCCAAAGTCATCAACAACCAATGACTCTTATTCCTGGTCTATTTCGGCATCTTGCCTCTCATGTTCTGCACTCATCTGTGGCAACTTTTTGACTCTTCATATTTCCTTTTCAGGGTGCCCCCACCCACCATCTGAGCTTCTCTGGGCAGCAGAACTTCTGATGGCCATTCCTTCTTCACTGGTGGCTGTGTAGACCTATCTCTCTTCAGAAGACCTCTTCAGAAGACACTGGACTCTCTCCTGAGCTGTCTCCCCTTCTCTCCTGGCCTCATGTCCCACCAATGAAAGAAGGAAATCCTATCTTTATCCTCACCCATCCCTCCCATTCTGAATCACCTCTCACTGTCACAACAGGAATGTGTGCACAGAAACAGCCAACTTCTCTTTCTCCTCTTTTAACACGCAAACCTGCTTTTCTTTCTGTCCCTCTCTTTGGCACCATCAGCCAACAAGTCATACAAACCAGAAAAAAAGGGACATTCATTTCCATTTCTATCCTCAGTCCCAGCCAGGCAGTTTCTTTTCAAGTTCTGCAAAATATCCTTCAGGCTGGTTCCTTTGTTCAGGCCCCTTGTCACTGTGCTTGCTTGCTATTGAGTAGTCGTATCTTGTTTAATTTTCAGACTTCCACTGGATCCTCCAAGTAGTCTCCCATTCAAACCCTTCCAACATTGATCTTGAGTTTTCTTCTCAGAACATACACACACACACACACACACCATCACCATCACCATCACCATCACCATCACCATCACCATTATCACTACCACTGGCACCAGCAGCTGGGAGTCTTGGTTGTGACTTACCTTTGCACTTTTAGAATTTTGCATTCTCTTGGATGAAGCCCATTCTTGAGTTGCAATGGATTCCTTTCACACCTCCAGAACTTTGTCTTCCATTGGACTGGGAGCCTCCTAGCCCCACATTTGTGCTTAGAAATGACCCATTCACTTTTAGAATTATATTCTGTAACATGAATCTTAAAATAAAAATTAATAAAATCAAACCTGAGGCCAGTTATCGAGGTGAATGCTGGAAGATCCAGAATGAATCTCAGCTGAGCCATGCTGCTCCAAAGCCTAAAAGCTTAACCAGCCAAGTGCTTCTAGCTTCTGGTTCTCAAGCCTTATATATCTTTCTTTTTCTGCCATCACTCCCTGGGATTAAAGGCGTGAGTCCCCATGCTTGGCTGTATCCTTGAACAGGTGGATTTCTGCCTCTGGAATGCTAAGATTAAAGGCGTGTGCCACCACTGCCTATCCTCATGTTTAATATTGTGGCTGTTCTGTCTTGACCCCAGATAAGTTTATTAGGGTGAACAATATTTTAGGGAACACAATACCACCACATTATCTCTACTGGGAAGCCTTCTACATTACATCTGAGCCTACATTCACTTTAGATGAACACAGTGAATGTTTCAGGCCCTTTAACGTCTTTTAACTGGTTCCTCTTCCTGGAAAGCAGAATAGAAAGGCAGAAAATGAAGAGGACATGAAAAGGGAAAGAATCACCTCACTGCAAGAATCCAATGTGCCTTCCTTGCTGACTGTGAGTTAAGAAATTTTAACACCACTGAAAAAAGCCAAAACTGCCTACAGAGATAATTCATGTTTTCCTAAGGCCATCTTAAACAAGGATGTTTAAGAACAGTGAGCCTCAATTACTTAGAGCCAGGAAGTGGCCTTGAGTCTATTCATGACAGCCCTTTTCTCTCACTCTTCAGCCTAAACAATGCACCTCACAAAACCACTTCACAACTTCATAGAGAAAAGAAATTCCTTAAGATAAGAAAAAGAAGTAAACCAGCTTCATATATTTTTACTTACCTTCTAAACTGTATTTCAGTTTTAAGCTGTACTCAATCTTTAAGTCTTATTATAAATTACATTCTTTGAGACATAAAACTTGGAAAGTCACAGGATGTATATACATGTGTATGTGCACATGTAAATATATACACATACATATATCTTTGAAGATACCCAAGTGCCCCTCTGTCTCAAAAAGCCCACATTGTCCTGTACCATAGTTTTCCTGTATATTATTTATATAATATTTCCTAAATATTTAATAAGCTCTCTAATTCTGCTTTCTCTGGCTTTGACTAAAATTCTTCTGTGACACAGAAATTCTTCTGCATCAAAAGTCCAGTTTTACTTGAGAGGAAGTCCCTCGGGTGAAAGGAAGCCCCTTAGGCTGCTGGTGACAGTGCTTGGCTCTCTCCCCACTACCACTTACAAAATGTCATTGCCATCCCACATAGGGCCCCCCAATACTTCCTCTGTTCTTGCTGTGGTCCCTAGATGTCACCCAGTGTTGTTTCATTCCTTCCTTGAACTTGCTGAAGATCCTGACTGTCTCCAGTGACTGGAGAAGCTCTCAGGAAAGTGAAGTCTGAGACAGTGTCCAGAAGTGGGGTGTGCTGACGAGGACTCTTAGAATCCACACCAGTGGAAGGGAGGGGAAGGAGGTGGGATGGTGGGCTGTGGGAGGGAAGAGAGAAGTTCATCTTCCATATGTTATTGATGACAACCTTGCTTGAGTCACAGGAGGCTCTGGGGAGAAAGAACCCTATGTGGAATTGAGGTGTCTGGGTGTGGTTGGTACTCTTTCCTGTCTCCACGGGTCATCAGAGTGGGACCTTGCAGGTGAACATGACCTTGGGGCAGGGCAGCTCTGCATATGGAGGTGTAGGTCCTGGTTTCAGAAGAGCTTATGCTCATTTCTACATCTTGTCCAAAATTGTTTTAGGTTTTGAACGCTAAGAATAGATGTGAAAGTACAAAGAAACCCCCTAATTTGGAGGACTAATGAGAGCCGGGCTTTCCTTTTTCAGCTATTGCCTGAAGCACTCTGCTCTAAGGCTTTCTTCCAAGTTCTCATCTTCACTAGCCTCATCGCTGGCCTCCAGCCAAGATGGAGCCAGAGGGGACTGTGTCCAGCCTGTCTCTTGTGTTCCCTGTCTCCCTGCTGATAACTGTTCTGAGAGGAGAAGGAACAATGGGAAGAGAAAGGAAGATGGGAAGGGCTGATTGGGCTTTTAAGCTTCCTACCAAGGCTTGTGTCCTTTCCTGTTCACTGTGTTCCTTTGCGCATCTTATACCATTTGCTCACACTGCATAGATGAGGACAGACAAAGGGAGAAAGTTACAAAAATGAAATGGTTCACTTAGTGTTACACAACTGTGGATGACAGAATCCAGACTGAAACCAAGACCTCTGATTTCCAAACTGAGATTCATTGTACAACGGAATGGTAAAGCATTCTGCACCATGGTTTACCCTCTTGTTCTGGTTCATGAAGCATTGATTTGTATTGTCTATTTCTTCCTTCTTTCCTCCATACAACCTGGTCATTGTGGGTCATCCAGAACACAGAGGTCATATAGTAGGTGCAAGCACAAAACATATGAGGGAAAGAAAGCTTGTCATGATGGAACACTCTAAGATAGCCCTCAATGAATTATGTATTTGCCTAATCACCTCTCCTTGAGCAAGCAAGACCTATGATTTGCTTCTATCCAACAGGAGCCAGCAAGTAATGAATGTCATTCCCACAATAACATCACTTGTGATATGAAATTGTAATAGCAGACTGGAGTGAGAGGGTCTCCAGCTCTCCTTGAGGAAGAAAGCTGCCCTCTTCTAAGAACCTAGAACCCATGTGGCACATGACAGGGAATTGAAGCTGCCATGGGCAGGCATGCATGGCAATGAGAGCAGAGGGGCTTTGGTATTACATCTGAGGGACATGACATCTGCCATGTGAGCTTGGAAGAAGAGTCTGGTCTCTGTGAGGAACATAGTCCACCTGACCTAAAACTGAAAGCCAAAGAGACTCTGAGTGGCAGGTCCACTTAACCATTGTCTGGGTTCTATACCACAGAAACTGAGCTCATAAGTTAACAAATGCTGTTAGGGGTGACTCCATTTTGGGTCATTTATTATGCACAACCACTTCCCTTTTGCTTACTAATGATGAAATATAATCACCCATTTTATAGTATTACTGATGAGGTTATGTGAATTTATGTGTATATTGTAGAAATTTCTTCCAAATGTATCTGCTAGATGAGAATATTGATTTGTTTATGACATATGTCAATAATACTCTGGGAAACAGAAACACCTAGATTTTATAGTACAGTCATTCACTAATGCTTATCACATGTAGCCCCTACATTAAGGAGGTAGAGTGGTGTAATGGTACAGAGAATGGATTGTGAGACCAGATGCTCAGGTTTAAATCCCAACTCAACTACACAGAACAATACCTTAAAACATAATGGCTTTGAATAACAGTTTATTCCCTTACAATTTTGAACAGGGTTGCTCTCCTGTTCAGGCAGGTGTTGGTTGAGTTCATTCAGGCACCTCAGTGCTCTTTCATGTGGGTCTCTCTCTATTGATGCATAGTATGCTTGGGCCCCCACTCAATGTGGTGTTTTCAAGATGGTTAGGATTCTAACATGGCAGCTGGCCTCCATGAGGGAAGACAGATCCTGTAGCGTCTCTTACAACTCATGCAGTTCATCAAAGCCAATTTGGAGTGCGGCAGAATGGTTCCACTCGTTTCCACTGAGTGAGTGGTAAAGAGTGTAGAGCCATCTTTAGCCCACCATAGTTTGGTTAAACAAGTTATTTTCGAGAACTAATGGCAATTTCTACTTCACAAAGTCGTTGTGATGATTACATGACTGCATGCCTGAAAGCTGCTTATTATCGTGCCTGAGCACAGTCGCCGTTATGTAAGTACTTATTATGTCACTAGACTTAAATGAAAGTGTTATTCCCGTTCTGAGCTGTCAGCTCCTGGGGAGCATCTATTATGCTTAATACATCTTTGTCCTTCACAATCCTGACACTTCAGATATGTGAGCTTAAGTAATATGAAATTGGACATTATTTGACCCTTTTTGTCACAAAACGATGGCTCAACCTAATAGAATTTGTCTAATAGGTATTTATTGTACACATGCTAACAACTTGATTTTTCTTTAAAATTTTTGCATAACCAATTGAGTCAACCAACAGCAGCCTAAATTTGCCTTTTGAAAGTCAGCATTATATGTCCAACAGCCTCCTTTTAGATGGATAATAGGCAGCCTAAGCTTAGTGTGTCCAAAATGGAACCCTCAGCACCAGTGACTATCACACGCCCCTTTCTTACCCAGTTTTCATCAGTTCATGGAAGGGCATCATTTTTAAGGTTTTTTTTTTTAAGCATTTTTTATTATTATATTTGTGTTTTAATTTTACACATCAGCCATGGGTTCCCCTGTCCTCCCTCTCCCTCCCCCACCCCCACCTTCCCCCCATCTCCTCCCCTCTATTCCCATCTCCTCCAGGGCCAAGACTCCCCTGGGGATTCATTTAAACCTGATGGATTCAGTACAGGCAGGTCCTGTCACCTCCTTCCAGGCTGAGCAAAATGTCCCTGTGTAAGCCCAAGGTTCCAAACAGCCAGCTCATGCACTAAGGACAGGTCCTGGTCCCACAGCCTGGAGGCCTCCCAAACAGTTCAAGCTATTCAATTGTCTCATTTATCCAGAGGGCCTGATCCAGCTGGGGGCTCCACAGCCTTTGGTTCATAATTCATGTGCTTCCATTCATTTGGCTATTTGTCCCTGTACTTTTTCCAATCTTGGGCTCAACAATTCACGCTCTTACGGTCCCTCCTTTTTCTCAACAATTGGACACCTGGAGCTCTACCTGGGGCCTGGCTGAGGATCTTCAACTGAAGAATGGATAAAGAAAATATGGTACATATACACAATGGAGTACTACTCAGCAGAGAAAAACAATGACATCATGAGGTTTGCAGGCAAATAGATGGATCTAGAAAAAAATCATCCTGAGTGAGGTAACCCAGACTCAGAAGGACAAACACGGTATGTACTCACTCATAGGAGGATACTAGATGTAAAACAAAGATGACTAGACTGCTACACAACTCCAGGGAGGCTACCTAGAAAACGGGACCCTAGGAAAGACACAAGTCATCCAATGACAGAGAAATGGATGAGAGCTACATGAATAACCTGGACAACAGTGGGAATAATGAAAGGCAAGGTTCCAGGGAAAGAGAGCTTAGGGGAGCAGGAGATCCCAGCTGGATCAAGAACAGAAAGGGAGAACGAGGAATAACAGACCATGATAAATGAAGACCACATGAGAACAGGAATAGACAGAGTGCTGGAGAGGTCCCCAGAAATCCACAATGATACATCCTCTGTAGACTGCTGGCAGTGATTGAGAGAAAGCCTAATCTGACCTAGTCTGGTGATCAGATGGCCAAACACCCTACCAGTCGAGCTGGAACTCTCATCCAATAACAGATGGAAGTGGATGCAGAGATCCTCAGCATTTTTAAGGTTTTGAAAAGTCAAGGTGTTCCTTGACTTTCCACTTCCTCACAGGAAATTAACATTTAAAACTTGTCAGGCTTCATTCAAGGGATTCGTCTAATATTCATTCTCAGCTTCCCCCCTGACCCCAGGCTCCCTTGTCTCTTACCTCATCTCCTTAATGCTCTCTCAGTTCCATGTCTGCCCCCCAAGTCCTATATAGTCTAATCAGAGCCCCGAGTGATTGAAAACAAGAGAACTGGTTCTTGGCCCTCTTCTCGAGGGTGCCGGCGCCACCACCTCTTTGATCTGGTGGCTACCTTCTCTTCTCACCTGCTCTTTCACCACTCTGACATCTACTGCTTCACAGCTTACCTTGTCCTAGAATACACTTCCTCTAGACACTGGGACTACAAAGAAAACAGCAAGAGCCAAAGGAAGGGCAGCACTGGACACAAAGCTAAGCAAGTCCCCAGCTCTCTGTGTACTGTCACGAGGAAGCCAATGTCCTAGACCCATTTAGCATCAGGAAGAGGTACTTGCAAAAGCTCTGTCAGGTATATCTTCCCTCCCAGTTTACACATTCCCTCCTGACGGGAGAGGGAAACTTGAGAGGCCCAAGACACGTATAAGACTCAGCAGCTCACAAAGCTTACAAGACTCATGAGGCCCCTTCAGGAGGTTGTGAGGCTAGAAAACGGCTTTTGAGGGAAGGACTCTTAAGTGGTGTAGCTGCAGAAAAGTTCCACAGGGGACTCCAGGGAAGCAGCTTCTGGAAGACATCACTCATGCTGGGGTGGGCCTTTCAGTGATGTACCTGCCTAAGTCACTCGTGTAAGTAACTCCAATAAACTCACCAAGACGGATGGAATTGCTTCTTTGGTCTGTTTCTTCCCTTGCATCCGGAGTGAATAAGCATTTCTGTGTCTTCCAGGAAAAGGAATGTAATACACGGTGTACAGACCTGACTAGAGCAAGGGACTTTGGGAAAATACTGAATGGGAATAGTCATTTATACAAATGCATCTATACATGAAGTGTATCGAATGCTGTGCTGACCATTTTCAGATCTGCAGCCATCTGAGAGAATATTTTGTGTACATATTTAGAAAATTGAAGCCTTGAATGCTGATGCATGCCTATAATCCCAGCAGTCAGCAGGCTAAAGCATCACATGTTCCAGGAGTTGGAAGTAGAGGAATCGTGAGTTCCAGGCCAGCCTAGGCTACATAATGAGACCCTGTCTCAAAACAGAGAGAGTGAGAAAGAGAGAGGGAGGGAAGAAGGGAGAGGGAGAGAGAGAGAGAGAGAGAGAGAGAGAGAGAGAGAGAGAGAGAGGAGAGAGAGAGAAGAGAAGAGAAGAAAATTGTAAATAAAAAGCAAAAGTCTTCTTTGTGTCTCCTTGTGGGCTCCTCTGCCCAAAGGTGGTCATGGTTAACATTTTGTTGCCATAACTTGGGGATGAGAGAGGGTGAAAGTTGCCCCTGAAGTTTCGTTTTTGGTTACTTGGAGACTGTGAGTCCATCATCAGAGAGATTCTTCCCCAATACCTGCTGTGTTACTCAGCCTTCCTTCTCTCCCATGTACAAAAAAAGCCATGACCCATCCCCCCAACCTACCCTACCCCACATTGTCCTTTTTGAGCTGAAATGGCTCTGAATCTAAAGGCTAGCAAGCCACTGAGTAATGTCCCACACTGGAGGCCATGCCCAAATTCCTTTCTTCCTGAAGTCTTGCCCTATGGTTGTGAGGCAGCTGTGGTGAACAGAAACATGGATGCACCAGGAACATGGATGGCAATTACGCCTTCTGTCTAAGGAGCCTTTGACTAAGGAATATCTTTCATATCAGGAAAGTTATACCCTCTGTCAGGCTGACAACATCCCTGTCTTCTCACCCACAGAACTACAAATTAAACACACTCAAACATCTTATTTGTACAATTATATAATACTAGAGAAAACAGAACAACACAAGCTATTCTATTAAAAAGCCTCGGTTTTGCTGA